>NW_027254807.1:0-169800 GCF_044704955.1 Pristiophorus japonicus | reverse complement strand
TATAGCCTTTTAGGGTAAGAGTTCCAGATTTCCATTACAGACAGTGCGAAGAAACGCTTCTTGATTTCAATCCAGAATGGCCTGGGACCGAAATTCAGGGTCCCGATAAGGCCTGTTAACGCCGTTTTGCGGTGGGCATGCGGCGGAATCCAGTTCCGCCCCGATCGGACAATTTCCGTGGCGGTATGGGGCTTGCGGAAGTGATGACGCAATCAAAGTGCACCGCTGCTGCACCACCCTCGAACCCCGAGGCCAAGGAGCAGCTGGCTCGTTGGCTACAAATCACCAAAAGGGTGAATTTCCCCGTGTGAATAGCACCCATTCAACCCCCCCACACTGCTGCAAAGTACCAATTCGGAAGGGCAATTAACGCTGGAGGGCATTTTTTTTTGAAAGGTGAAAATCGATCCACTGCCTGCCGCAACCATAGCGACAGTAATCGCAGGAAAAAGGCGGTAAGTGCGCCAGCTTTCTGTCGACACTGAATTTCGGCCCCCTCCGCCGACTCTAATTGTAAGATTACGTCCCCTTGTTATTTCCCTCACCAAAGGAAATAGTTTCACTATGTCAACCCTAGCAAATCCTTTTAACATTTTAAACACCTCGATCAGATCACCGCTCAATCTCCTATATTCAAGGGAATAAGAGCCGGGCTGATGTAGCCTGTCCTAATAATTTAGCCCCATAAGTCCCAGTATCATTCTGGTTAATCGGCACTGCAGCCGCTCCAAGGCCAGCATATCCTTCCTGAGGGGCGGTGCCCAGAACTGAACGCAGTGCTCCAGGTGGGATCTGATCAAGGCTCGGTACAACTGTAGCATCACTTCCTTCCTTTTGATAAATGCCAACATTCCATCAGCCTTTTTGATTGAAGTTTTTAAATCTCCCTTTCACCCTTTTCCTTTCATCCACCCATCCAATCTAATCATGAAAGTTGACAGAAAAGTACATTCCATTAGAAAAGGAGGAAACTACCAGCAGTTTTAGGATGTCAGGATTGAAGAGTTTAGAAACCAATGAAGGTGAAGAAGAAAACCTGTGAGGACTATAAGAATACTAATGATGAAAAAACAAATGGATAAAATGAGAAAATAAGAAAAGAGTTTGAGGGGGATAAGGAAAGACAAGGGCCTGGATTTTCGGCTTTTTATATTTTCGACTGTTGCCGGGCGCAATTCGTGGCGGATTCAAAAATTTAGCGTCGGATTAACATTAGCGCCAGAGCGAGCAACTTTCACCAAATGAAAGTTCACGAGGAGCGTTAACATTAACTCTGGCTTTGCACCACACAATTTGTGCACCGGAGCCGAAAGTTCCAGCCTTACAAAATTCAGCCATTCTGCTCATGCGGCAATTTTTTTTTTCTTCCCGCGCTTCTGGTCTGCTGTCCGTTCGCAAACACTAATGCAGGACGCGGCCGCGCACATGCGCAGTACACCCGGGGCTGAATCAGACATTTTACATTTGGATTTTGATGATGGAGGATGACGATTTTAGACAGCATGCCAGGCGATTCAGCCAGGATGCTAATGAAACTCTACTGGGGGCTGTGGAGAGAAGGTGGCAGGAGTTGCTACATAGGGGGGGTATCTAGACCACTGCCATCCATTTTTAAAAGGATTTGGAGGGAAATCGCTGAGGAGGTCTCTGCCTCAGACACTGAGATCAGGACTGGCACACAGTGCCAAAAGAAGTTTAATGATCTTTCAAGGGTCATTAGAGTGAGTACAATTTTAATTCATGCACTCCTTTATTAATTCAATTATAAAATCTGACACACTATTTGTTCTCAAGCTTTTGGTGCCTCTCAGCACTCTGTGGGTTGCCGCCTAAAATGCATGACACATAGGTAGGCTTAGTTTGGCAGTCTATTTGCCATGAATGATCTTTACACATTATTAAGATTGCTTTCTGAGATCTCATAAGATGGCTCCGCACTTCGATGTCCTCCTGAAGAACCACATGCAACTTCCAAGGCCATTAAACAAAGGGCTGTATTACATTCAGACAGTATGGTATAAGTGCTTTGGAGGCTATCTGTGCATGCCACAACAGCAGATGGACAATCTTGTAACCATTCCCATTTTTATTTTTGCAGGCCAAGAAATCTCACAATCGGCACGAACAGGTGCGGACAGGTGGCAGTCCAACTCCGAACCTGCCACTCATCGACATCGAGGGTCATCGCCCCAAACCTCTTCTCAATCTTCCTCGCTGCCATGCTCCACCTCACAGTCAACAAGCTCCCCGCTGGAGTTGAATTAAACTACAGAATCAGTGGAAACCTGTTCAACCTTCATCGCCTCCAGATCAGGTCCAAGACCACCCCAACCTCTGTCGTCAAGCTACAGTATGCAGATGATGCCTGCGTCTGTGCACATACACAGACTGAACTTCAGGACACAGTCAACGTATTTACTGAGGCGTACGAAAGCATGGGCCTTACGCTAAACATCCGTAAGACAAAGGTCCTCCACCAGCCTGTCCTCGCCGCACAGCACTGCTCTCCAGTCATCAAGATCCACGGCATGGCCCTGGACAATGTGGAGCATTTCCCATACCTCGGGAGTCTCTTATCAACAAGAGCAGACATTGACGACGAGATTCAACACCGCCTCCAGTGTGCCAGTACAGCCTTCGGCCGCCTGACAAAAAGAGTGTTTGAAGACCAGGCCCTCAAATCTACCACCAAGCTCATGGTCTACAGGGATGTAGTAATACCCACTCTCCTGTATAGCTCAGAGACATAGACCATGTCTAATTGACACCTCAAGTCGCTGGAGAAATACCACCAACGATGTCTCCGCAAAATCCTACAAATTCCCTGTGACGACAGACGCACCAACATTAGTATCCTCGACCAGGCCAACATCCCCAGCATTGAAGCACTGACCACATTTGATCAGCTCTGCTAGGCAGGCCATATTGTTCGCATGCCAGACACAAGACTCCCAAAGCAAGTGCTCTACTCGGAACTCCTTCACAGCAAACGAGCCAAAGGTGGGCAGAGGAAAAGTTACAAGGACACCCTCAAAGCCTCCCTGATAAAGTGCAACATCCCCACCGACACCTGGGAGTCCCTGGCCAAAGACCGCCTGAAGTGGAGGAAGTGCATCTGGGAGGGCGCTGAGCACCTTGAGTCTCATAGCCGAGAGCATGCAGAAATCAAGCGTAGGCAGCGGAAAGAGTGTGCGGCAAACCTGTCCCACCCACCCTTTCCCTCAACGACTATCTGTCCCACTTGTGACAGGGACTGTGGTTCTTGTATTGCCACCTAAGGACTCATTTTAAGAATGGAAACAAGTCTTCCTCGATTCCGAGGGGCTGCCTATGATGATGATGGTATAAGTGCTTTGGAGGCTATCTGTGTGTGCCACAACAGCAGATGGACAACCTTGTAACCATTCCCATTTTTATTTTTGCAGGCCAATCTCACAAGTCTCACAATCGGCGTGAATAGGTGCGGACAGGCAGCGGTCCGCCTCAGACCCTGCCACTCACCGACATCAAGGAGCCAGTGGCTCGCCTCATCGGAGTCTCAGGTCGGGCAACTGCAACTGGGGGCGCTGACCCCCCCCTCTCGGAAACTGAGGGTAAGTCCTGCACACTCCCTGGGCTGGGTTGGGGCAATGTCATGCAGTGTCTGTGGACTAGGGTTGGGACAATGTGATGCAGTGTTTGTCGACTAGGGTTGGAACAATGTGATGCAGTGTTTGTAGACTAGGGTTGGGGCAATGTGATGCAGTGTCTGTGAACTAGGGTTGGGAAATGTGATGCAGTGTTTGTAGACTAGGGTTGGGGCAATGTGATGCAGTGTTTGTGGATGAGGGTTCGGACAATGTGATACAGTGTCTCTGGACTAGATATAATGGAGTAGCCGCGGTCCTTCAAATGAGCCTGTGCTATGTGACCTGCCTCATGTCATCCTGCCTCCTCCCCTGCTGCTAACCACTCATCTGTTGCTTTCTACTCCCAGAGGATCAGTCACAGGCCCAGCATCCCTCAAGGGAACAGTCCACGTCTGGAGGAGGAGGAAGAGGAGGAGGATACCGATGAGCTGACTCCGGCGCAGCAGCAATCCACCCCTCTTTTACCACCGGCACTCACCTCTGAGGACGACGTGACGTTCTTGGGGTTTGAGAACTCCGGGGCTGATGTGACTCGTGGCGTGCAGCAACACAGTTCTGAGGTCGAATCCCATATGCCATCTCTCCAGAGGGTGAGTCGGCAAAGTCGGTCTGCTGACAGACAGGCAGACGTGGGAGTGGACATGTTAGGAATGTCCAGGGAGAGCATCCAGGTCAGCTGTCAGCTCCTTGATGTCTTGGGTAGGATTCCTGCAAACATCAACAGTCTCAAAGTGACCATAACAGAGGTAGGGTCGCAGATTGTCGGTGCGAGCCATGATACCTGCGAGGCCATCAGTGCCCACATGAGGCTGGTGGCCTCCAGTATTGACAGTGGAGTCCCAGAGAATGTAGTGCGAACCCTTGCGGAATATGGCGCATCACAGGCACAGGCTCTGCTTCAGCTTGGGCAGGTGATGCAGTCCATAAACACTCCCACCATACTCTCTGTGTTCCCCACTGTCACACCCAAACCACCTGTGACTGGCGACACCGATGAAGAGACTCGCCAGTCAGAAGCTGGGCCTTCCATGCCACGAGCTGCTCCAGTGCGTCCCCAGGCGCCGTCTCCATTGTCTCTCCCCCCAACACAGCAGTGCTCTAGCAAACTTGCTGCACGCCATCTTGTACAGTCAAGGGCACGATGAACCTTGGGGAAGCCAGCAAATCGTCCAAAACCT
Source organism: Pristiophorus japonicus (assembly GCF_044704955.1). NCBI lineage: Eukaryota > Metazoa > Chordata > Chondrichthyes > Pristiophoridae > Pristiophorus > Pristiophorus japonicus. The sequence continues at coordinate 164,993 of NW_027254807.1, read as the reverse complement.
AGAGCCCTCTCATTTTTGGTCTTCTTAGTCATTGGGAAGTTTATGAAATCCATTCTGCATGGGTACTGTACATGAGCCACCTGGTGAAGGCAGCAATGTGTAGCATGCTGCGAGATGGAGCATATGTCACCCGCTGATGCCTGAAAGGAGCCGAAGCATAGAAGGCAAGTGCCGCAGTCACCTTCACCTCTTCGGGCAGTGCAGTCCTGTTGCTGTTGGTTGGCTGTAGTTCTGCCTGTAGGAGCTGGCATATCTCTGTGACACCTCTTTTTGGAAGCTCTGCCTTCTAACGCACTGTGCCTCAGAGAGCTGCAGGTATGAGCGATGTTCTCTGTAAACTCATGGTGGGTAAGGCCTCCTCCCCATATGTCTGCAACCTCTTCGATTACATTGCAAATGATCACCAATAAGCCTTCTTCCAGCTCGAAGCCATATGAATATAGCAGCCAGGATTACTGGCTCCCGACCTAGCATGGTTCCCATTCTTTAAAATGTCCTTAAATGTCCTTTATAAAACAAACTAGAAACTCACAAACTTCACAATCAAAAGTATGCAGCAAAGCAGCGTTCTTTTCCCAATCCTTTTAATCACTCACAACAGCGACTTTCTGCTCCATTTTCAACATTAGCTCCTGGTGCACCCTGGGACCAATAGATTTTTCTGGGAGGATTCTGGAGCAAATGCTAAATCGGGCGAAATGCTCGAAAGTTCCGCCCGGGGCGCTAGCACAGCGATACACAACGATTTACGTCATTCAAACGGTTAAAGCAGTGGCGGGGCGCTACATTTTAGTGCCGCCGCAAAACCATTGGCGAAAATTCCACCTGGGCGCTAAATCTTGTGCGCCTTGTTTCATGCCCCAAAAAATCATTTTTGTGCCCCGCTGAGGCGCTAAATGGGGCGCAAATGAGCTAAAAATTCAGCCCAAGAAGTATGAAAAAAAGTAATTCAAAAGACAGCAAAAGGAATAATAAAATATTTTACAAATATATCAGTAAGAAGTGAGGCAGGAACCCTGAGAGGAGAGGATTGTCAAATTGAAGAACATGATCAAAAAGTGATAGAAATGCACAGGTACAAAAAGTAATCAAAAAGGTTAATACAATGTTGGCCATTATCTCAAGGGGAGTTGGAATGGAAAAGTGAAGGTTATGCTTCTGTTGTATGGAGCCTTTGTCAGATAACATTTGGAGTACTGTCTACGGTTTTGGGCACCAGGAACGATATATTGACCTTGGAAGGGGTACAGCACAGATCCACTAGGATGATACCAGGAAGTAGATGGTTACATAGAATTACATAGAATATACAGCACAGAAACAGGCCATTCGCCCCAATTTGTCCGCACCAGTGGTTATGCTCTGTATAAGCCTCCTCTCACCCCTCTTCATCTAACCCTATCAGCATAACCTTCTATTCCTTTCTCCCTCATGTCTTTATCTAGATTCCCCCTAAATGTATCTATGTTCTTCGCCTCAATCACCACTTGTGGTAGTGCGTTCCACATTCTAACCACTCTTTGGTTAAAGAAGTTTCTCTTGAATTCCCTATTGAATTTATTAGTGACTGTCTTATATTAGCGGCCCCTCAGTTTTGTTTCCCCTACAAGTAGAAACATCTTCTCTACGTTACCCTGTCATACCGTTTCACAGTCTTAAAAAGAATCCCTCAGCCATCTCTTTTTTAGAGAAAAGTCCTCAGTCTGTTCAATCTTTCGTGATAGCTATAACCTTCTCAAAGTGCCTCTATATCTGTTTTATAATATGGAGACCAGAACTGTGCGCAGTTCTCCAAGTGTGGTCTAACCAAGGCTCTATACAGCTTGAACATAACTACTCTGCTTTTCAATTCTGGAATGATCCCCAATGCTTTGTTTTTTTGCCTCATTAATTTTTCGGCCCTCGAGCCTGCACCACCATTCAATAAGATCATGGCTGATCATTCATCTCAGTACTCCTTTCCTGCTTTCTCTCCATACCCCTTGATCCCTTTAGCCGTAAGGGCCATAGCTAACTCCCTCTTGAATATATCTAACGAACTGGCATCAACAACTCGCTACGGTAGGGAATTCCACAGGTTAACAACTCTCTGAGTGAAGAAGTTTCTCCTCATCTCGGTCCTAAATGGCTTACCCATTTTCCTTAGACTGTGACCTCTGGTTCTGGACTTCCCCAACATCGGGAACATTCTTCCTGCATCGAACCTGTCCAGTCCCATCAGAATTTTATATGTTTTTATGAGGTCCCCTCTCATTCCAGTGAATACAGGCCCAGTTGATCCAGTCTCTCCTCATATGTCAGTCCTGCCATCCCGGGAATCAGCCTGGTGAACCTTCGCTGCACTCCCTCAACAGCAAGAACGTCCTTCCTCAGATTAGGAGACCAAAACTGAACACAATATTCCAGGTGAGGCCTCACCAAGGCCCTGTACAACTGCAGTAAGACCTCCCTGCTCCTATACTCAAATCCCCTAGCTATGAAGGCTATGAAGGTGGTCGCTGAGGCGTGAGTCCGGGGATCAGCAGAGGCCTATAAAAGGCCGCGAGAGGCAGCGGGAGTTCGTGGTCGCTGAGGCGTGAGTCCGGGGATCAGCAGAGGCCAATAAAAGGCCGCGAGAGGCAGCGGGAGTTCGTGGTCGCTGAGGCGTGAGTCCGGGGATCAGCAGAGGCCTATAAAAGGCCGCGAGAGGCAGCGGGAGTTCGTGGTCGCTGAGGCGTGAGTCCGGGGATCAGCAGAGGACTATAAAAGGCCGCGAGAGGCAGCGGGAGTTCGTGGTCGCTGAGGCGTGAGTCCGGGGATCAGCAGAGGACTATAAAAGGCCGCGAGAGGCAGCGGGAGTTCGTGGTCGCTGAGGCGTGAGTCCGGGGATCAGCAGAGGCCTATAAAAGGCCGCGAGAGGCAGCGGGAGTTCGTGGTCGCTGAAGCGTGAGTCCGGGGATCAGCAGAGGCCTATAAAAGGCCGCGAGAGGCAGCGGGAGTTCGTGGTCGCTGAGGCGTGAGTCCGGGGATCAGCAGAGACCTATAAAAGGCCGCGAGAGGCAGCGGGAGTTCGTGGTCGCTGAGGCGTGAGTCCGGGGATCAGCAGAGGCCTATAAAAGGCCGCGAGAGGCAGCGGGAGTTCGTGGTCGCTGAGGCGTGAGTCCGGGGATCAGCAGAGGCCTATAAAAGGCCGCGAGAGGCAGCGGGAGTTCGTGGTCGCTGAGGCGTGAGTCCGGGGATCAGCAGAGGCCTATAAAAGGCGTACTTGTGCAGCTACAGGGAGAAGGCAAAAAAGAAGTAGAAAGAACCAAAGGTGACGTCACAGCCTAGGGGGTAAGTGATTGGCTGGTGATTGGTGAGTAGTGTTTCTTTTTCTTTTTTATATTAGTCAGTAACTTTTAACATTGTGTTGTCAATTTAAGTGTATTTAAGTGTATCTAAGGGTTACGTCATGGCAGGAGAGCTCGGTCGGGTGTTATGCTCCTCCTGTACCATGTGGGAACTCAGGGATACTTCCGGTGTCCCTGACGACTACGTGTGCGGGAAGTGTATCCGCCTCGAGCTCCTGACGGTCCGCGTTGCGGAGTTGGAGCTGAGGGTGGATTCACTCTGGAGCATCCACGATGCTGAGAATGACGTGAGTAGCACGTGTGGCGAGTTGGTCTTACCGCAGGAGAAGGGTTCGCAGCCAGATAGGGAATGGAAGACCAGCAGGAAGAGTAGTGCAAAGAAGGTAGTGCAGGGGTCCCCTGTGGTCATCCCCCTGCAAAACAGATACACCGCTTTGAGTACTGTTGGGGGGGATGACTCATCAGGGGAGGGCAGCAGCAGCCAAGTTCATGGCACCGTGGTTGACTCTGTGGCACAGAAGGGCAGGAAAAAGAGTGGGAGAGCTATAGTGATAGGGGATTCAATGGTGAGGGGAATAGATAGGCGTTTCTGCTAGTGCTGTTGGGGAGGAGTTAAACTAATATGGCAGGGGGATGGGAACCAATGCAGGGAGACAGAGGGAGACAAAAAGGAGGCAAAAGCAAAAGACAGAAAGGAGATGAGGAAAAGTGGAGGGCAGAGAAACCCAAGGCAAAGAACAAAAAGGGTCACTGTACAGCAAAATTCTAAAAGGACAAAGGGTGTTAAAAAAACAAGCCTGAAGGCTTTGTGTCTTAATGCAAGGAGTATCAGCAATAAGGTGGATGAATTAACTGTGCAAATAGATGTTAACAAATATGATGTGATTGGGATTACGGAGACGTGGCTCCAGGATGATCAGGGCTGGGAACTCAAGATCCAGGGGTATTCAACATTCAGGAAGGATAGAATAAAAGGAAAAGGAGGTGGGGTAGCATTGCTAGTTAAAGAGGAGATTAATGCAATAGTTAGGAAAGACATTAGCTTGGATCATCTATATGGGTAGAGCTGCAGAACACCAAAGGGCAAAAAACGTTAGTGGGAGTTGTGTACAGACCTCCAAACAGTAGTAGTGATGTTGGGGAGGGTATCAAACAGGAAATTAGGGGTGCATGCAATAAAGGTGCAGCAGTTATAATGGGTGACTTTAATATGCACATAGATTGGGCGAGCCAAACTGGAAGCAATACGGTGGAGGAGGATTTCCTGGAGTGCATAAGGGATGATTTTCTAGACCAATATGTCGAGGAACCAACTAGGGGGGAGGCCATCTTAGACTGGGTGTTGTGTAATGAGAGAGGATTAATTAGCAATCTCATTGTGCGTGGCCCCTTGGGGAAGAGTGACCATAATATGGTGGAATTCTGCATTAGGATGGAGAATGAAACAGTTAAGTCACAGACCATGGTCCAGAACTTAAAGAAGGGTAACTTTGAAGGTATGAGGCGTGAATTGGCTAGGATAGATTGGCAAATGATACTTAAGGGGTTGACTGTGGATGGGCAATGGCAGACATTTAGAGACCGCATGGATGAACTACAACAATTGTACATTCCTGTCTGGCGTAAAAATAAAAAAGGGAAGGTGGCTCAACCGTGGCTATCAAGGGAAATCAGGGATAGTATTAAAGCCAAGGAAGTGGCATACAAATTGGCCAGAAATAGCAGCGAACCCGGGGACTGGGAGAAATTTAGAACTCAGCAGAGGAGGACAAAGGGTTTGATTAGGGCAGGGATAATGGAGTACGAGAAGAAGCTTGCAGGGAACATTAAGGCAGATTGCAAACGTTTCTATAGGTATGTAAAGAGAAAAAGGTTAGTAAAGACAAACGTAGGTCCCCTGCAGTCAGAATCAGGGGAAGTCATAACGGGGAACAAAGAAATGGCAGACCAATTGAACAAGTACTTTGGTTCGGTATTCACTAAGGAGGACACAAACAACCTTCCGGATATAAAAGGGGTCAGAGGGTCTAGTAAGGAGGAGGAACTGAGGGAAATCCTTATTAGTCGGGAAATGGTGTTGGGGAAATTGATGGGATTGAAGGCCGATAAATCCCCAGGGCCTGATGGACTGCATCCCAGAGTACTTAAGGAGGTGGCCTTGGAATTAGCGGATGCATTGACAGTCATTTTCCAACATTCCATTGACTCTGGATCAGTTCCTATCGAGTGGAGGGTAGCCAATGTAACCCCACTTTTTAAAAAAGGAGGGAGAGAGAAAATAGGGAATTATAGACCGGTCAGCCTGACCTCAGTAGTGGGTAAAATGATGGAATCAATTATTAAGGATGTCATAACCTGCATTTGGAAAATGGTGACATGATAGGTCCAAGTCAGTATGGATTTGTGAAAAGGAAATCATGCTTGACAAATCTTTTGGAATTTTTTGAGGATGTTTCCAGTAAAGTGGACAAGGGAGAACCAGTTGATGTGGTATATTTGGACTTTCAGAAGGCTTTCGACAAGGTCCCACACAAGAGATTAATGTGCAAGGTCAAAGCACATGGGATTGGGGGTAGTGTGCTGACGTGGATTGAGAACTGGTTGTCAGACAGGAAGCAAAGAGTAGGAGTAAATGGGTACTTTTCAGAATGGCAGGCAGTGACTAGTGGGGTACCGCAAGGTTCTGTGCTGGGGCCCCAGCTGTTTACATTGTACATAATGATTTAGACGAGGGGATAAAATGTAGTATCTCCAAATTTGCGGATGACACTAAGTTGGGTGGCAGTGTGAGCTGCGAGGAGGATGCTATGAGGCTGCAGAGTGACTTGGATAGGTTAGGTGAGTGGGCCAATGCATGGCAGATGAAGTATAATGTGGATAAATGTGAGGTTATCCACTTTGGTGGTAAAAACAGAGAGACAGACTATTATCTGAATGGTGACAGATTAGGAAAAGATGAGGTGCAACGAGACCTGGGTGTCATGGTACATCAGCCATTGAAGGTTGGCATGCAGGTACAGCAGGCGGTTAAGAAAGCAAATGGCATGTTGGCCTTCATAGCGAGGGGATTTGAGTACAGGGGCAGGGAGGTGTTGCTACAGTTGTACAGGGCCTTGGTGAGGCCACACCTGGAGTATTATATACAGTTTTGGTCTCCTAACCTGAGGAAGGACATTCTTGCTATTGAGGGAGTGCAGCGAAGATTCATCAGACTGATTCCCGGATGGTGGGACTGACCTATCAAGAAAGACTGGATCAACTGGGCTTGTATTCACTGGAGTTCAGAAGAATGAGAGGGGACCTCATAGAAACGTTTAAAATTCTGACAGGTTTAGACAGGTTAGATGCAGGAAGAATGTTCCCAATGTTGGGGAAGTCCAGAACCAGGGGTCACAGTCTAAGGATAAGGGGTAAGCCATTTAGGACCGAGATGAGGAGAAACTTCTTCACCCAGAGAGTGGTGAACCTGTGGAATTCTCTACCACAGAAAGTAGTTGAGGCCATTTCACTAAATATATTCAAAAGGGAATTAGATGAAGTCCTTACAGGGATAGGTAGATGAAGGAAAAGGGTTTGAAGGGATTTGGGAACAGAGAGGATAAATGTGATTGGAATTATATACAGTAAATGCCAACATGGACAGGTTGGGCCGAATGGCCTGTTTCCATGTTGTAACTTCTATGTATTTATATGTATAAAGTATAAATTAAAGCAGCTTAGTATTCCTGACTGGGCCTTCACCGCTGGGAGGGAGGCAGTGTGGAACTAGGTCTGAGGACCACTAAAAGAAGTCGGCCTGGATTTTACCAACCTATGGCAGGGATAGACTCCTGCCTGTCCACATGATCCCACTACCACATATTCGCATTCTCCTTGGGGCAGCCTGATTGAATATGCAAGCTGGGATTTCAGAAAGAATGCTGCTCCTGGCTGGGTCTTTGCCGCTGGAAGGGAGGGAACGTGGAACAAGCGACAGCAGTTAAAAGGCTGCTTCAGGGGAGCAAGAGAGACAGAGCTGCAGCTGCACTTGGTCATTGAAGTACGATAGCAGAACGAGGAGAACTCTCTGGGCTGAGGATCCGTACTGACCAAGTCCCCCAGATGCTCAGAAGCTGCAGTGCAGATAATGCTGCCAGAACTATGGGCCAGGGAGTTATGCTCCCTGTGCTGGCCGTCTGGAGATAGGTGCCTCTGGCTGCCAGTGCCAAACCGCTGACCCCAAACCAGCTATTCAATGCCAGATACATTTTGATGACCTCACCAAGCTGGCAGTGTTAAGTGAAGCTTCAAGTGTCCATGCAGATGTGGAGATACTGCTGGAAATATGACTCACCCACCAACCATCCATGACCACATAGTATAACAGAAGAAATAAATGGGACGATTAGAAGGCACAAGAGACCCTACCATCCCCCCTCGTAGGTTCACCTCCTCTCCTACTAGTCAACTCTCCTAGATCATATTTCCTGAAATATTTGAGTGAGAAGTGAAGAGATTGCTGCATTGCCTGTACCTGAGAGCATGTTCACAAGGGAATGTCTGCAGACATCTGGGTATCTGGACATTGTAAATTAGTCCCGTGTTGTCCAATAGACATTGATGACAAGTCACAGGTGAAGTTATGATGACACCGATTTAACCCCATGCACTAATTTTAATAGAAACCGTCTTACACACACTCACACCATACAGGTCAATGTACTTCACGTGTATATTTGCTTAACAAACATACCTCCATTCATTAACTCAAAGTAAAGCGCTCCCAACGATCAATAACACTCACATTCAATTTTCCATCTCACCACTTTACCAACAAACGATCAAGTACATGTGCTGGTCTCCAGCTCCATCTTCTTCTTAAATAACATAAGAAATAGGAGCAGGAGTGGGCCATTTGGCCCCTCGAGCCTGCTTCACCATTCAATAAAATCATGGCTGATCTGATCTGATCTTGGCCTCAACTCCACTTGTCTGCCCGTTTCCCATAATCCTTGACTCCCCTATCATTCAAAAATCTGTCTATCTGCACCTGAAATATATTCAATGGCCCAGCCTCAAAAGCTCTCTGGGGTAGAGAATTCCAAAGATTCACAACCCTCTGAGAGAAGAATTTCTTTCTCATCTCCGTTTTAAATGTGCGATCCCTTATTCTGAAACTATGTCCCCTAGTTTTAGATTCCCTCACTAGGGAAAACATCCTCTCAGCATCTACACTGTCAAGCCCCCTCCGAATCTTATACATTTCAAAAAGATCACCTCTCATTCTTCTAATCTCCAGTGAGTATAGGTCTAACCTGCTCAACCTTTCTTCATTAGTCAACCCGTTCATCTCAGGAATCAACCTAGTGAACCTTCTCTGAACTGCGTCCAATGCAAGTATACCCCTCCTTAAATAAGGAGACCAAAACTGTATATTGTACTCCAGTACTCTTCTACATTCAATGCTTGGAAAGTCCAATCCCTTAGTAATGCCCAAAATATGGAGGATGCAGCAAGTCACTACATTTCAGGAAACCCTTGCTGGGCTATATTGCAGGAGGGCCCAGCAGAGAGAGCGACCTGCCCAGTCATCAGAAACTACACATGAGAATCTTGATGGTGTTCCACAATAATCCTAGTTGCCCAAGGCCTCAGTGAACCTGTTTTCAGCCATTGTCTTAGATTCCCAAAAAGGCTGAAGTGGCTTCTCTGGTGGCTGAGCTGTACAGCTATCCTGGATTCTCTCTCTCTCTCTCTTTGTCCCCCCTCTCCCTCTCCCACTCTCCCCCTCTCTCTCTGTCTCTCTCCCTCTCTCTCTCCCTCCCCCTCTCTCTCCTTCTCTCTCCCCTCTCTCTCTCCCTCTCTCTTTCCCTCGCTCCTCCCTCTCTCACCCTCTCTCTCTCCCTCTCTCGCTGGCCCTCCTGTAAATCTGATTCTCTCTCTCACTCTCTGCTGTTACCTTCACAGTCACAGACAAGGCCATGCCCTGGTGGAAAGAGTCTTTTTTTTAATTCATTCTGGGATGTGGGCGTCACTGGCAAGGTGGTGGAGAGAGTGATTGTTGAAGGTAGTTGATGGTGTGCCAATCAAGCGGGCTGCTTTGTCCTGGATGGTGTCGAGCTTCTTGAGTGTTGTTGGAGCTGCACTCATCCAGGCAAGTGGAGAGTATTCCATCACACTCCTGACTTGTGCCTTGTAGATGGTGGATAGGCTTTAGGGAGTCAGGAGGTGAGACACTTTCCACAGAATACCCAGCCTCTGATCCGCTCTTGTTGCCACAGTATTTATGTGACTTGTGCAGTTAAGATGATGATCAATGGTGACCCCCAAGATTTTGATGGTGGGGGATTTGGTGATGGTAATGCCATTGAATATCAAGGATCGGTGGTTAGACTGTCGCTTGTTGAAGATGGTCTTTGCCTGGCACTTGTGTTACTTGCACTTATCAGCCCAAGCTTGAGTGTCATCCAGGTCGTGCTGCATGCGGGCATGGACTGCTTCATTTTTTGAGGAGTTGCGAATGGATCTAAACACTGTGCAATCATCAACGAACATCTCCACTTCAGAACTTATAATGGTGAGATGGTCATTGATGAAGCAGCTGAAGATGGCTGGTCCAAGGACGCTGCTCTTAGGAACATCTTAGGAACGTCTGAAGCAATATGCTGGGGCTGGGATAATTGACTTCCGACAACCACAACCATCTTCCTTTGGGTATGACTCCAGCCAGTCAGATTCCAACAGCTGGCACTTCTCTGTGATGTTATCAGAGGGAAAACGCAGCCTTCTCAGGACCTGCCTATTGGAAAGACCCAGACAGGTCCTCCATCGTCTGTAGACCCTGTGATGTGGACACCTGCAGGTCAAGTGTTGCCTTTGTACATGCTGCTGCACTCTCTTAGCTTTCCATACTTTCCTCCCCCATGTCCTCATCAACATCCTCCTCAAAGCTCAGGAACAATGGAATCTCCAGAGATAAATCTATTATTTTGCTGTGCTGAGCTCCTTTTCAATTCTCAGCAAATTACACAAGGACCTTTCAATGCTCAGAAACTGCAGCTTCAAACTAGTGGAAGTGACTCCTAGTCAAAACAATGTTGTAGAATTTCACTCGTGTGTGACGAGTCACCTTCCAAATCTGTTCCTGCCGGTGGGTCACCCGACATGCTCAGCAACGCCATCTTTTCAACAGCAGTGATTGGATGGGGCACCAAGACCCTTTCACACATCACCCCTCTGCTCGCTGACCTACATTGGCTCCCGGCTCAGCAACATTTCAATTTTAACATTCTCACCCTCATGTCCACATCCCTCCTTGGCCTTGCCTCTTTCCTCCAGTCCTACAGCCCTCTGTGAACTCCAACTCAGGTCTCTTATACCTCCCCGACTTTCTTCACCCCACCATTGGCAGCTGTGTCTTAAGCCATCTAGGCCTCAGGATCTGGAATGCCCTCCCTAAACCTCTCGGCCTCTCCACCTCTCTCTCTTCCTTTAAGCTGCTCCTTAAAACGTGCATCAAGACAAAGCTTTTGGTGACCTGTCCTCATGACTCATTCTTTGGCTTGGTGTCAGATTTTGGTCTGATTCCGCTCCTGTGAAGTGCCTTGGGACGTTTTACTACATTAGCAGCGCTATATAAAGGCAAGTTGTTCTTATTGTTGTTGTGATGAGTGGGCGGAAATGCTGGAAATCTCGGAGGACCCTTGGCCATGTCCCTGCTTCATTTAAATGCAGTGGGACGGGTTTCTGGGGTGGATCAGGGGCACGGCAGCGTCTCGGGAGGAAATTCAAGTTGGCCATTTAATTAAAGCAAGAGTTTCAGCAGAGGGCCTCTCTGACTCATTACGCTCACCAGACTATCTGAAGCCCCTCTGAAAACAAACATTTTATTTATGGATAATACAACTCGCCGTTTCCATGGGTCTCTCGAGAGGTCGAGCCGGCCCCGATGGCATGGCATAAACACTGCAGACATTGGGGTGTGAGGGCCAGAAAATATTTTGCAGAGGGGTCTTTAAGACCTGGACAGAACTCCACTGGATTGCAGTGAGAATGTGAAATCAGTCTGATCTCCTGGGATAATGTAAAGTTATATTGGAGTTTATTTATACTGTAATGATGAACATTATTCATACCTTTGATTCCAGTGTTACAGCAAAGAAGAAGCCCAAACGGTCACACTTGCAGGTGATGTAATTGTTTCCTGTCTGAATGTTACATCCATTCAGATTGACTGTAATGGAGAGTTATTAATTATCAGAGTCATTGTCTCATTTACATATTCCAGTGCAGATTGATGTCAGCATTTTATAAAACTCTTTATTTACCTGTTTGTCCAGAATCCAAGAAGCCGCACAGTGTAGGATTTGGCTAAAATGGAGAAGATAAATCTTATCATTAGATTCACCAGCACTAAAACAGTTTCATCAGCTGTGTAAGTGCTTAAACAGTTAGACATTTACCTGTCTAACGGGATGAAGCATAGAATTAGGAGGAAATTTTGTGCTGGCTGTAAAATAAATGTTTCTGTATTTTCATTAATGCCACAAAAAGTGGACAGTGCCTTTATGGAACTTGGGGAAGTAATTTTACTGAAATGGGGTCCATGCTACTGAAGTAAAGGTGATGGCTCCAAAACTCTGCGTCCCTCAGGCTGTAAATGGAGCATTTTTTGGGCGGACGGGATGAAAAAAGGGGCATCGCCCGGTTACACCGATGGTCTGAAGTTCTGGCCACACTGGGGTCGGCCTATTGATGCCACACAAATGAAGAAAATATGTCATTGAAGTACTTTCTTCTAATCGTGCCCAAGTAATGCTGGGGTACAAGGGACGTTCTACGATCAATTGCATTTCGTAAAGTGGCAAAACCAGAACGTTTTCATTTTCATTGAATCTTTCCCCAAGCCTGATTAAACAGGGGCATCACACCTGAGGTGGGTGGCTTGTTGTACCAAGAACGTTGATGGTGCCCACCGGCAATATGTAAATATCTCTGAAACCAGGGGCCAGGGCCGCATCCACGGGGTGGGCAAACATTGTGTCCTCTCACAGATCTTCGCTTCTAAATCCTCCATAGGAATTTCAGGGCGCAAATGAAGGAAAATATGTCACAAGACTCAATTTTCCTCATTTGCATAGCATCATAATATGGCCACACCCCCATCATGATCAGAACTTCTGATGGACATTAAAGAGGCGAGGAGATCCGCTCCAAATTCTGCCCCACCTGCCCAGAAAGTGCCCCATTTACAGGCCTCGGGCCATGAATGTCAGGGTCATTCAGTCTAACTTCCACATCTACCCTGGAGATTATAATACAGACTGTGCTGCACAACTCCAATCCTATAAATGGCCACACACACACACGGTGAGCTCTATGATACTGTTCGGTTTTATCTTACCTCCCAACGTGACACGCCGTGAAATGTAAGTGTCAGAGGGGATGTGAGGTCATCAATGCTCAAATTCCCCACTTTAACTATAATGTTGGGTGAAACAGGGCTCCTCTCCTCACCCTGTAACAATACAAAAAATAGTTACTGAAAATCTACTGATTTAGGATTAATTACACACAGAAAGTTAATGATATTCATTTCTGCGGTGATGGTGAGCAGTGCAGGTTTATCATTGTAATAAACATTTTCTTTGGAGGCCGCCTTGCCGGCAGAAGTGCGGTAAACCACAACTCCAAGCCGCCCATGAAACCTTCTGTAGACCCTGTCCCAAATTGCGGTGATGGGGTCATTAACACAAACGCACAGCAGTGACTCCCACCCCAGTCCACCCAGAAAGTCAGAGTGACACCATGCCCAGACACAGCTCTAGAAATTCAGCTGCACCTATTTTGGGCATGTGGGATGTGCTGGGTGCATGCCCTGCGCCCTAATGGTGAGGCCTGAGGTGCCACTGGACCTTGGGCCTTGGGCCTCATTACAAAGAAGCCAGCATGACACAACATTCGCCTGGTGGAGAGACGACCAAGATCAGGCTGTTGGTCGATTCGCAGCAACCCTCAGGTAAGTGAAGCTATGGGTCGGGTCAGAGGCTGGGGGAAAGGATCGGAGGTCGGGGGCCAGAGGATGGGGGGGTTTCATTCAGAGGCTAGAGGCCAGAGGATGGGGAGGGTTGGATTCAGAGGCTGGGGACCAGAGGATGCGGGGTTGGATTCGGAGGCCGAGGGGGGGTGGGATGGGGGGTGGGGTCTGGAGCAGCAGTAACCAGAAGAGAGGGAGCAGTGGCGAGCTTTTGTAAAATGTGGGTCAGGAGGAGCACTCCTATTCCTCTGGGAATATTCAGGTAAGTAATTGTGAAAAGCTTACCTTGTAGTGTCACTGGAGGTCCCAAGGTCTGGTTTTACTGAGTGCAGGCAGCGCTGGCTGCCTCAGGGCAAACTAATCTTGAAGTGAGGGCCAGAAACAGATGTTAGGCCCCTGATTTGCATATGTAAACGGTCTGACACTTGTTTTGGGCATGGGCCCTGGATACCATTTATTTCCTTTCCCAATCTAGCCGGCGGTGCACTTCATTCCTGCCATATAGAGGGCTAAGTGGGCCAGTTAGAGCCCGAAAATCGGCTGCTGCACAGTCAGACTTGAACACCAGAGTGGCCCGACTCTAACTCCCAAATGACCTGTCTGGGCATCTCTGGAAGGTGATCAAGCCCCAATATGATTGATTACCTGCTTCCCTACTACATTGTGATGAGCCGAAGATTGTCCTCTCTGCCCCATGAGAATTGGGACAGGATAGGGTGGCTTTACTTAAATGGTGCAATCCTAGGAACAGTGCATGTCCATAGAGATTTAGGGGTCCATGTACACAGATCACTGAAATATATGTCCGGCAATGTTCCCTTTCATTTTCTTTGGGTGCACGGCCCCTTTAAGGTGCAGCATTCAAAATACTGCACATGCACGGTTTTCCCTATTTAAAAGCCGGTGAGTCGTCTGCCCGGGAGCTGCAGAGCACTGTGCAGTCTCACAGCTTAAAGGGAACATTATTGTCAGGTACAAAAATTAATCAAAAAGGCTGATGGAATGTTAAACTTTATGGGGCTGATTTGGTGAAGACATCCGCCCGCCCAAGTATCGCCCAAAGGACTGCCGATGGCCGCTGAGATAACCGACTGTACTTTGGGCAGGGTTTGCATCGAAAAATTCCTTCAAAAGAGGGACTTACACTGCCAATCTGGGTGGCAGCCGGCAGAAGCTCCCAATCCCGGCGGCAAAGACACCTGTAAAGAAAAAAATTATAAAATGTTTACTCACCTTTTTTGCAGATCTTCATACTCACCGTCAGGGACAGACCAGCCTCCAGCCAGCGGTCCATCCCCGTTCTGGTGCCGACCCCCCGCCCGCATCAATATGGCGTCTCGGCGGGCGGGGGGCCACTTACGCCACTCGGCCGTCCGCTGACGTCAGCGGGCGGTTCCCGACTGTTCTCCCCTCCCACCCACTCCAGCCCAAATCGAAAGTGGCACTGGGCGCAACTCGAGGAGGAATGTCGGCGGCAGTGGGCGGCAGTCGGCGGCAGTGGGCGGTAAGGCCATCAATTTTGGGCCCTATAATTAGAGGGCAAGAATAGAGAAACATAGAAACATAGAAAATAGGTGCAGGAGTAGGCCATTTGGCCCTTCGAGCATGCACAGCCATTCAATGAGTTCATGGCTGAACATGCAACTTCAGTACCCCATTCCTGCTTTCTCGCCATACCCCTTGATCCCCCGAGTAGTAAGGGTTACATCTAACTCCTTTTTGAATATATTTAGTGAATTGGCCTCAACAACTTTCTGTGGTCGAGAATTCCACAGGTTCACCACTCTCTGGGTGAAGAAGTTTCTCCTCATCTCGGTCCTAAATGGCTTACCCCTTATCCTTAGATTGTGACCCCTGGTTCTGGACTTCCCCAACATTGGGAACATTCTTCCTGCATCTGACCTGTCTAAACCTGTCAGAATTTTAAATGTTTCTATGAGATCCCCTCTCATTCTTCTGAACTCCAGTGAATACAAGTCCAGTTGATCCAGTCTTTCTTGATATGACAGTCCCGCCATCCCGGGAATCAGTCTGATGAACCTTCGCTGCACTCTCTCAATAGCAAGAATGTCCTTTCTCAAGTTAGGAGACCAAAACTGTACACAATACTCCAGGTGTGGCCTCACCAAGGCCCTGTACAACTATAGTAACACCTCCCTACCCCAGTACTCAAATCCCTTCGCTATGAAGGCCAACATGCCATTTGCTTTCTTAACCGCCTGCTGTACCTGCATGCCAACCTTCAATGACTGATGTACCATGACACCAAGCACCTCCCCTTTTCCTAATCTGTCACCATTCAGATAATAGTCTGTCTCTCTGTTTTTACCATCAAAGTGGATAACCTCACATTTATCCACTTTATACTTCATCTGCCATGCATTTGCCCACTCACCTAACCTATCCAAGTCACTCTGCAGCCTCATAGCATCCTCCTCGCAGCCCACGCTGCCACCCAACTTAGTGTCATCCGCAAATTTGGAGATACTACATTTAATCCCCTCATCTAAATCATTAATGTACAATGTAAACAGCTGGGGCCCCAGCACAGAACCTTGCGGTACTCCACTAGTCATTGCCTACCATTCTGAAAAGTACCCATTTACTCCTACTCTTTGCTTCCTGTCTGCCAACCAGTTCTCAATCCACGTCAGCACACTACCCCCAAT
Organism: Pristiophorus japonicus; assembly: GCF_044704955.1. Taxonomy (NCBI): domain Eukaryota; kingdom Metazoa; phylum Chordata; class Chondrichthyes; family Pristiophoridae; genus Pristiophorus; species Pristiophorus japonicus. Next base: position 148,980 of record NW_027254807.1, on the reverse strand, counting down.
CCCATGTGCTTTAACTTTGCACATTAATCTCTTGTGTGCGACCTTGTCGAAAGCCTTCTGAAAGTCCAAATGCACCACATCAACTGGTTCTCCCTTATCCACTCTACTGGAAACATCCTAAAGAAATTCCAGAAGAGTTGTCAAACATGATTTCCCTTTCACAAATCCATGCTGACTTGGACCTATCATGTCACGTCTTTCCAAATGCGCTGCTATGACATCCTTAATAATTGATTCCATCATTTTACCCACTACCGATGTCAGGCTGACCGACCTATAATTCCCTGTTTTCTCTCTCCCTCCTTTTTTAAAAAGTGGGGTTACATTGGCTACCCTCCACTCCATAGGAACTGATCCAGAGTCTATGGAATGTTGGAAAATGACTGTCAAAGCATCCGCTATTTCCAAGGCCACCTCCTTACGTACTCTGGGATGCAGACCATCAGGCCCTGAGGATTTATCGGCCTTCAAACCCATCAATTTCCCCAACACAATTTCCCGACTAATCAGGATTTCCCTCAGTTCCTCCTTCTTACTAGATTCTCTGACCCCTTTTATATCCAGAAGGTTGTTTGTGTCCTCCTTAGTGAATACAGAACCAAAGTACTTGTTCAATTGGTCTGCCATTTCTTTGTTCCTCGTTATGACTTCTCCTGATTCTGATATGAAGGGGATGATGCTTTGATACAACTATACAAAGCCTTGAGTAGACCATATCTGGGGTACTGTGTACAGTTCTGAGCACTGCATCTTAGAAATTATATATTGGCCTTGGAAGGAATGCAGTGCTGATTCACCAAAATGTTAACTGGGCTCTGAGTGTTAGATTATGAGGAGAGATTACATAAACTAGGATTGTATTCCCTGAAATATAGAAGGTTAAGTGATAGTTTACTGAAGGTCTTTAGGATTTTGAAAGAAATTCATCGGGTAGATAGAGATACATTTTTTAGGCTGGTGGGATAGTCCAGGACAGGTGAACATAACCTTAAAATCAGAACCAGGCCATTCAGGAGAGAAGTTAGGAGGTATGTCTTCAAGCAAAGGGTGGTAGAAGTGTGGCACTCTCTCCCACAGAAAGCAATAGATGCTGGCTCAATTAATCATTCTAAATCTGAGATCGATAGATTTTTGCTAGACAAGGATATAAAAGGATATGGAGCCAAGGCAGGTAGATGGAGTTAAGATACGGATCAGCCACGATCTCATTGAAAGGTAGAACTGGCTCGAGGGGCTGAATGGCCTACTCCAGTTCCTATGTTCCTATGCGATACTGTTCCTCACTGGTTACCGTTACTGGGAGGGATGAAAGTGCAGGGCATTTGCAGCCTTTAAACGGCAGCAACAAATTTGAGGGGGGCAGCCGTTTCTCAGCGACAGGATGCATGACTACTAGAATGTATCTAGGAACGGCAGCCTTGCAGGAGGTCAGCAGCAGTGGGAGCTCTCAGACTGTCTGATGATTCCATGGAGGTGTTGCTGGCTGACAAGGGATCGATTGTTGAGCACCGAGGGCAGTGAGCCCCATAAGAGAGTGGTTCAGGCTGTATGAACAAGGTCAACAGTCAGCAAAACCTCACCACTCCAGGAACTGACACAGAGAGGTTCAATGACCTCACATGGGTGGCCAGGATAAGGCAAGGAACAGTTGCCAATCCTCATCCTGTACCATTGAGAGAGGATTCACTCATCTCCTTACCCCTCTCATCTCCTGGGTAACCTCTTCAAACACTCAAGCACCAACTGCACTCACAGGCACTCTGTCAACTCACACAGCTTTCCACAAGGTTCATCTTCAAGGACTGTTGATTTAAACGGACAATGCACTTGCACCTTTCTTCATCATGCACTCATATAGAGGAAAACAAGTCCATGCTATTTCTTCACAGACAAATGTCACTGTCATGACATCTTATCTGTGCAAGCACCAGCAGAGAAATACTCACTCAGGGGAAAGTAGTTATTCAGAAGGGTTTAGATTGAGTGAAGCACTGAGCAGTACTGAGCATGAGGACCTGGTAGTGCAAGAGAGGGAGAGTGCCATTTCTCCACTGTGGAGAAACAACTACCCTCAGCTCAGGAGCCTCAGGATCCAAATCTCTGGGGCCCAGTATTTAAAAGAACTATGAGTTGGGAGAATTGATTTCATGTGCAGGCAGTGGAGATAGTGAAGAAGTGAGAGGAGTCCTCGACACAATGCAAGGGGGCTGAAATTGCCCTCCGTCTGATTGTGGGCGGTAACCTTCCGGGTGCAGGACTTCCTGTGCCCGGCCTGGAAGTCCCGCCGCCGGCATGGAATTGGGCCGTGCGCCCCTGAAACAAGAAGGAGCGCATTCTCCGGCGCTCCGGGGACAGCTGTTAAAAGGGCAGGTCACTGCGCAGTCTGCCGGCCACCGCTGGGCCACGAGGGGTGTGATCGACGGGGCCAGTGACCCGGCACGCAAAACGGAGTACCAGGCTACATGATGACGGCAGGGTCAATGCGAGGGCTGTCATTGTCGGGCCGACCCAAGAGTCGACAGACAAAATAAAATGGCGGCCTGGGGCGATAAAGGCCTCCCCTTTAAGGGGCGCGCCAGCGGCAGATGTCTGCCAGCTTCGCTACCCGCGGGGCAATTTACCCAAACCTCCAGGGCAATTTCTCTGGAGGCGCTCCTTCCCTTGGCCGAAAACACCATTGTGCCCCGTTAGCACCCCCCGCTAGTGGCACTAATGGTGCGCAAAAAAGGGGCAATTTCGGCTCCAGGAAGTTTCTTACAATATGCAGAACACCCAGGAGACAGTGACAGTCTTGGGGAATTTTGCATTAACAAGGCACAGTAAGGACTTTGGTGGCTTCTGGAGTGGCAACTAGCATTGTTTCAATAGATGCCTTGAGGCTCAGCCTGACTGCTACACTTACACACCACTCCGGCAACTTGGTGGGGAATATTTTAATGACCATTAGCAGCTCCGGCACCATTGGGAAGAAAGAAGTGGCTACAGATGTTGCTGTCTCTCTGGAGAGTGGCAATGAAGCTGCTTTCTTAAATTCCCCTCCAATACCTGTGTTATGTCTGTACTTGAGCTGTTGTGACCTTTGCCCCACTTATTGTAACTCCAGAGTGAGGCACAAGCATGGTGGGCAACCCTTTATTCTGGGTCCTGCACACCGATGCAGGTGACCCTCAGGTCTCCCACCGCAGTGCCCTCTGGTGGCACACCTTATGTGACTATACAGTTAGTATACATGGTCTACATAAATGACATCACATCCCCTCAAGTCTTTAATGCAAATTGACTCGTATATTGACGGTGACCTGGGCTTTGCTCTTCCTGGTTGACCATTCTAGCTTGGATGGGTTGGTAGTGAGATTTGTTTCCAGTGGAGGTCCCAGTGGTTTCTGCTTGTGAATCCATGACTACACCATTCTTCCCCCGTCCCCCCCCACCATCCCACATAGAGATCATGCTAATGGTCCGTTATATGCAAGTTGCATTCAAGTTCATCACATGGGTTTTACATTTACATCTTGGTAGATTTGATGGGTGGATAACAGTTGCGTTTCTTTTTGTGTGGTACATTTACATGATCAATACAGGTATCTCAGTATAGGTACACAAGGACAGTCTAGTTCCAGCATGGCCGGATGAGATCTGGGTCGTCTGCTGGTGGCGCAGCAGTTTGCTAGTGGGTCTGTGGGTGAGGTGAGCTCATTTTGCTCGAATTGCCAGAGCTCAGGGCTCTTGCCGTTACTGCAAGGGTCGGGCAGACCCAAAGACAGCTGATGTGTCTGTGACCGCCCTGTCCTTTCCGTTCGCAGTGTCGCTGTTGCTCCCTGGGAAGCGGTCTGAGCGAGTGAGCGTTTCGTCTAAGCGACGGTGGGGTTGCCTTGTCTTGTCTAGCAGTTCGCAGGGGACTGCTGACTCGCCTTCCTTGAGGGCATCGTTGTGAACATTCTCTAATTTGGGATCCTGGCTGGTCCCGGTCCCGTTCGGAGGAGCCGTTGCGGGTGACCCTTCGCTCTTGGGCATTGCCATGGTGGCGAGTGGGTTTGTGGGCTGCGCCTTTTCCACCCGGGTGGTGGGCGACGGAAGCCGATTGCGAGCATAGGCGCAGTTTACTGTTTCTGGCCTGTGGCGGTTCATGCCATCGGGTGCCTGCAATGTTAAACCGATCTGAGGCAGGGTAGCGCTACCGATGCCTCTGCTCACTGGGGATCGTTTACTCTGTGGCTTGTCTACTTCTGTCAGCTGTGGAGACACATTATGATACATTGTTCTGGTCCCGGGGATGCAGGCTACAGCATTGGGTAGCCTGCTGGACCTGTATACAACTGTTAGGTGTTCACCCGCTACATTGACTGATTGCAATTTGCACCCGACATCGCTCAACAACATTTTGTTCATTACAGCTGGACTTTTAAATTGGTTACCAATTTCAAGCAGTTCATTCAAAAATGGCGGGTTGCTGGCTTCCTTTAAAATGGCCTTACTACTTTTACCCCAATCACCTTCCTTGCGTGGAACCACATATCATTGCTCCATTAGCGCTGCACCTTGTGGTTTTGACACAATCCTTTCCCTGTCCATGATGTCGACTGTCGCGATCTTCTTTCCCAGGGATTCTGCCACTGAAGCTGGAAAGGCGCCCTCGGATCCAATCTTACTCCTCAGGAGTCCTGCCACTGAAACTGGGAAGGTGCGTTCGGGTCGTCTCGGCCGGATCATCGCCACGCAGTCGTGATGAGCGGTCTGTGCCTCGGGGGCTGCACGGATCTGCTCTCCGGTGTCTGGTCCAACTGAAGGTGGGGGCTTGCTCTGCCTCTGAGCATGGGGGACATCGATCGCTGGAGGGATGAAGTCTTCCCAGTTCCAATTAATCTTCCCATGAATCCATCTTCTTCCAAGTAGCGTTGGTCCATCACCTGAAACAATCCACAATGGTAAATTGTGCACCATGCCATCATGGGATACACTTACATCCGCACGACCAAAAACTGATATCAGTTCTTTGGTGTAGGTGCGCAGTTTTGCCTGAACCAGCTTGGGTCATTCAGCTTGATCGTTCCATAGCCTCTCAAAGGCTTCCTGGCTCATTATTGACTGACTCTCTCCCGTGTCCACTTCCGTGAAGAATGGAATACCATTTATCTCGACTTCCATTATCACTGTAGGACAATCTGTGGTGCAGGTATATACTCCATACACTTTGTCCTGGGACTGAGCTGCCTCTCTAACCATCTCCTCGTAATCCGCGCTGGATTCACAGCCATCTGCTGACTCCTCTTCCACGTGGTGAGTCACAGCACTTTTGCACATTCGCTGGAGGTGGTCTTTTGTGCTGCAGCCTTTGCACACATAGTCTCTGAACCGACACTGATGAGCCCTGTGATTACCTCTGCAATGGCAGCATGGTGCTACTCGACTTACGTTTGCACCCCTCGGCGGACTCTGAGTTAAAGGACTCGGGGGCCTGTACGCTCTGCCCTGGGCAGATTCACGTTCAACAGTTCTGCCTGTGAAAGGCACCATTGTATTTATAGTATTTTCCGGATTTGAGTCCTGAGAGTGAGTCATCATCTGCTTGGAGCTGCAGCGTGAGTTCATGAACGCCTGGCTGATGCTGATGGCCTTCTGCAGAGTGACAGTGGTTTCGGCAGACAGTAGTCTGTGAAGAAGGGTCTCATGACCGATGCCAATGACAAAGATGTCCCACAACACATCGGCGAGGGATGCGCCGAATTCACACGGTCCTGCCAGCCTCCTGAGGTTGGCAGCGTACTTCGCGATTTCCTGGCCCTCGGGGCGGCGGTGTGTATAAAATCGATGCCTGGCCGTGAGAATGCTCTCCTTTCATTTGAGTTGGTCCCGAATGAGCACTTTCTGCTCCTCATATGACTTGGTCATTGTTTTCTCTGGTGCAAGCAAGCTGACGAGGCTGTAGGCCACGAGCCCACAACTGGTCAACAGGATAGCTCTGCGCTTATCTGCCAGCGTGGCCGGATCATCGCCTATCAGGTCGTTTGCTACGAAATATTGGTCGAGCCGCTCTGTAACGGCTTCCCAATCTTCACCCTCTGAGAACTTTTCTAATGCATCAACATTAGTCATTTTTGCGTGAAAGTTTGTAATCTCGTTGCCAGTTGTTATGTCTTTAATACTCTTATAAATGACTCCACAAGGTCTAGTATTGTACTTGAGCTGTTGTGACCTTAGTCCCATTTATTGTAACACCAGAGTAAGGCACAATCATGCTGGCCAGCCTTTTATACTGTGTCTTGTACACCTATACAGGTGACCCTCACATATCCCACCCCACTGCCCTCTGGTGGCACATCTTATGGAACTATACAGTTAGTATACATGATCTACATACATGACAACTGGCACATGAAGGAGCTTCATAATCAGGTCTGGTCGCCCTTGACAGTCAACAGAAAGACTGTTTGCTCTGCCATATACGCTGCACTAAGATGAGGATCACCTCAGTCTTCGAGCCCAGCCGCCCACTGCTCAACCCCATCTTACTCAGGGAGCACCACATAGAAGTATTAGGGCTGGATTTTCGGCTTTTCTGTTTTTGAGGCGATAATGGCGGCGGGGCAGGAAAGTTAACGGCCGGGAATAGTTTGCACTTTAGTATTTAAGTTTGGGCATCTGGGCCGTGCGTCAGGGGGCACAGCGCTAAGGGAGGCGTTGTACACCTCTCTTGGCACAAGGAAGGGAATCTCCCCGAGCTAAAGAGCCGGGCCGTGAGTGCTCTGCGAGAGGCTTGGGGGAGGAAGGGTTGGGGGGGGTGGGTGGGGGGCCTGGGGGAAACCTAAAAGAAAACACAAAAACATTCCTAAAACATTGCGCAACACAAATCGCATAAAAATATAAAATAAAAAACACTCGCACTTACTTTTGGAGTACTTTACCCACCTCTCTACTGTCGGGATCGCTGGACCGCTCTGATTTCCCAGGTGGTCATTACGGGCGCACTTCCGGCGGATGGAGTGAGCAAGACTCGAAACTCTCGCCGGTGTCACAACCAGGGGCGTGCACACCCGGCGCAGCTCTTCCCGGCGGTGCTGCTCAGCGTCACCGCTCAACCCGACCAGAGGATCGCGACGGGGCACTGCAGACCTCACCGCCACCTTTCCCACTGCTCCGGGGCAAAATCTGGAGCGCAAAGCACCGGAAAATCCAGCCCAGCGACTAGGAGCTCGAGAAAGTAAGTTTGCGGCACAGAATAGACACAGGCCTAGAAATTGGTCCGCACAGCGCCATGTTTTTCAGTCGCTGCTCGGACTATTATGGCCCATATATGGCGGGAAGAATGTGTGTGTATATTTACGGCCGGAATTGCCCCACCCACCATATTGGGTAAGTTCAAACAAGAGGAATTCTTACCCATGACTGAAACATGGAATGGTCGCCGGCAAGTGGGAAAGATCGGGAGTTGTTGGGAGGGATGGGAGTCTGGCAATGAGGAGAGAGGAAAAGATCGGGGGTTGGTGGTGGGAGGTCGGCAGATTGTGGGGCAGGATGTTCAGGAGCAAGGGTTGGGGGCAGTGGTCAGTCGATCGAATGTAGTCGCGAGGAGCGGCTGCGATAAGCAGAAGGTTTTCTTGAGGGTCCGGGGGGGGGGGCAGGGAACACTCCTGTTGCTCCTGGCTCACATCTGGGGATTTGTGCCAAATTTGGAGTGCTGTCCCACAGACTGGTCAAACAACAGGCTGACACAGTCATACTCACAGAATCATACCTTTCAGGCAATGTCCCAGATTCCTCCATCCCAATTCCTGTCTCACCGGCAGGACAGACGCAGCAGAGTTGGCAGCACAGTAGTACACAGTTGAGGGCAGGTGGGGGGATTGGCCCTGGGAGTCCTCAACATTGACTCCGGACCCCATGAAGTCTCTTGGCTTCAGGTCAAGCATGGGCAAGAAAACCGGCTGCTGATTACCAATTACTGCCCTCTCTTAGCTGATGAATCAATATGCCTCATTTTGAACACCAGATGAAAGAAGCACTGAGGGTAACAAGGGCACAGAATGTACTCTGGGTGGGGGACTTCAATGTTCAGCACAAAGAGTGGCTTATTAGCACCACTACTGATAGAGCTGGCCAGTTCCTGAAGGTGAGAGCTCTGAGACTGGGCTTGTGGCAGGTGGTGAGTGAACCAACACGTGGGAAAAACCTACTTCCCCTCCACTTCACCAATCCACCTGTCACTGATGCATCTGTCCATGACAGTAGTGGCAGGAGATGCCACCGTATAGTCCTTGTGGAGACGAAGTCCCAACTTCACACTGAAGATACCCTCCTCATCATGTTGTGTGGCATTAACACCGTGTTAAATGGGATAGATGCAGAATAGATCTAGCAGTTCAAAACTAGGCATCCTTAAGGCACTGTGGGCTATCAGCAGCAGCAGAATTATATTCCACCACAATGTTTAACCGCATGGCCCAGCACATCCCTCACTCTGCCATTACCATTAAGCTAGGGGACCAACCCTGGTTCAAGGAGGACTGTAGAAGAGCATACCAGCAGCATCAACAACAAATTCTGTTTATATAGCGCCTTTAACGTAGTAAAATGTCCCAAGGCACTTCGATATTATAAGACAAAAAATTTGAGCCATATAAGGAGAAAATAGGGCAGCTGACCAAAAGCTTGGCCAAAGAGGTAGGTTTTAAGAACTATCTTAAAGGAGAAGAGAGAGATAGAGAGGAGGAGTGGTTTAGTCATGGATTTCCAGAGCCTAGCGTCTAGGCAACAGAAGGCACGGCCACCAATCGTTGAGCGATTATAATCAGGGATCCTCAAGTGGGCAGAATTAGAGGTGCGCACATATCTCGGGGGAGGTTGTGGGGCTGGATGAGATTACAGAGATAGAGAGGGGCAAGGCCATGGAGGGATTTGAAAACAAGAATGAGAATTTTGAAATCGAGACATTGCTTAACTGGGAGCTAATGTTGGTCAGTGAGCACAGGGGTGATGGGTGAACGAGACTTGGTGCGAGTTAAGACACGGCAAGCCGAGTTTTGGATCACCTTTAGTTTAAATAGGGTAGAATGTTGGAGGCCAGCCAGGAGTGTGTTGAAATAGTCAAGTGTAGAGGTAACAAAGACATGGATGAGGGTTTCAGCAGCGGATGAGCTGAGAAAAGAGTTGGGATGGGTGATGTTACAGAGGTGGAAATAGGCTGTTTTAGTTATGCTGCAGATGTGTAGTTGGAAGCTCATTTCAGGGTCAAATATGACACCAAGATAGCGAACAGCCGCAGACAGATGTTAGGGAGAGGGATGGAGTCTGTGGCTAGGGAGCGGACTTTGTGGCAGGGACTGAAAACAATGGCTTTGGTCGTCTCAGCACCAGGCGTAGCTGAAAATGAGATGCCTCCCTGATGAAGCAACAACACAGGACTACATGCATGCTAAACAGCGGAAGATCAAGGCCAGCAGCAGACACCCCGCCCTCCCTGATCACTCCCATCAGCAGCAGCCCCCTCCCACCCCCGCAATCAGGGCCATCAGCAGACACCCTGCCCTCCCCCCTCCCCGATCACACCCATGAGCAGGCCATCCCCCTCCCCCTTCCTGATCACTCCCATCAGCAGCAGCCCCCTCCCACCCCACCAATCACGCCCATCAGCAGCCCCACCCCCACCCCCTCCCACTCCCAATCACGCCCATCAGCAGGCTCTATGGCCCCCACTCCCCCAATCAGGGCCATCAGCAGACCCCCCGCCCTCCCTGATCACTCCCATCAGCAGCAGCCCCCTCCCACTCCCCCAATCAGGGCCATCAGCAGACCCCCCGCCCTCCCTGATCACTCCCATCAGCAGCAGCCCCCTCCCACCCCACCAATCAGGGCCATCAGCAGACACCCTGCCCTCCCCCCTCCCCGATCACACCCATGAGCAGGCCATCCCCCTCCCCCTTCCTGATCATGCCCATCAGCAGCCCCACCCCTACCCCCTCCCACTCCCAATCACGCCCATCAGCAGGCTCCACGGCCCCCCACTCCCCCGATCATGCCCATCAGCAGCCCCTCCCACCTCCCCCTCCCCCTTCTCCCCACCATGATCATGCCCATCAGCAGGCTCCCCGCCCCCACCCACCCCACACTCACCCGATTATGGTCAACAGCAGACTCCCCCCTCCCGGCCTCCTGCCGCTAAATCTCTGCTCCTGCCCACCAGCCAGCCAGTTAATCCGGCCGGCTGTCAGGCGGGAGTCTGCACAGAATTATTGAAATGTGGCCCTGCCGTCAGGATCGGCGCCCCTGTCGCCACCTTTTCATTCAATAAAATCCTGATTCTGCACCAAGTGTCGTAACCATTTCTGGATCAATAATACACTCCTGTAGGTAGATGTTTTGCCGGTACACAGCTAAATCGCCGTGGTATATGGAAGGAGATGGGATGGAAATACAGAGCTCAGATGATGTGAGCAAGTTTGAAAATTTAAGGGCTTGTTCACTTGAAACCCATGAATTAAAGACTGGTTTTAGCTGAAGTAAGCAGGAGCCCCTCTAAAAATACTGTACAAACAGCACGTTACACATAAAGAGTGAATAATAGCAACATTAAACACCAAACTGAATAACAATTCTAAACACTGACAGTGTCGAATCCATATTATTGCAGATTTGGATGGAGTAGATTATCTCTGTTACCTGGAATGAGGTCTTGTTCATGAACTGAGTGACAACGGCTTTAGGAGATGTGTTCAACTGATATATCAATGTAACGTAAACAGCAGCAATCATCGGCTGGTCATCAGGGTCCACCTGTACAACAATTATAACACTATTTTTAATGCTTTTGATTGCATTTGGCTGAACAACACACCTACAATGAAATACAGCTTTTTATAATTCCATGGTGACAACTGAAGGAGGCAGACAGTGAACTTTAAAGCATTCGACAAATTGTAACTGAAAGGTACGTTACTAATGAAAGAAAGGACTTGCATTTCTATAGCATCTTTGAGAGGATCATTAATTATGGAGTGCAGGCTGTCACTGGGAGTCCCAACACCCAAAGGGAGCAGTCACTGCCAGGCTGGAATATCCGGGCAGCTCTGCGGTGGGACAACTGATGCACCACGTGAACAGGAGGAGACCACTTCAAGGAGCGGGGAGGGGGAGGGCAGGTGGGGGAAGGAGTCCTGAAGATGGGGGAGGAATTTTTTTTGGCTTTCAGTTTGTGCCTGGCACAGGAGCCTGAGGGGAGTGAATTGTGCCTGTTGCTGGGCCCCCTAGCTCCAAGTGAGGACAATGGGCCTTCTGCCCCTGCCCTAGGAAGCGCCAAAACATTTTCCTGATAGTCCTTGGGATAGTCGAGGAGCAGCGGTGGAAGACAGGGGAGTCGGACAGATTGCTCGGTCCCACCTCATGTGATGGGTGGTGAAGAGGCAGCTGGCGGCTTTCCTAGCTGGGACCTGGGGAGGTAAATTGAGGTCAGGCTGGGAATGTGGTGGGAGGCCTTGCTGCCGATTTTCCTGCCTTTTCCCCAGCCGCGCTGCCTGATTTGGGGTAGGATAGTGGAGGAAAATCCAACCCATTGTGTCTTTACCAACTGAGGCATCTCAGAAGAATATATTCTCTTTGTACCATACACCAAGAAATAATCAGGCAAAGGTAATGAGGTAAAACTGGTGTTGAACGGTCTTCTTCTGCGGATTGAATCAATGTAGCTAGAAACAAAATGCAGCTGAATTGCTCATTAGTTTGTTGTTGTGAAATGTGGGTTTCCAACGTTCGTCCTTTGAATGTTCTTTTGATTAGAATGTGGTATCATGTCAATTTCATGTGGGATGAAAATATTGAATAGAAATTACATTAATATATATCATAGAAAGGACACACATCAAGGCACTGAGTGCTGTGGCACCAAGACTTTTTATAAAACCTTCTCTCAATATGTACATCAGACAACAAGTCAGCCATACAAAGCAGATTCTCTTCCGGTCCTACCACAATCCCCGTGACCGCTGAGACATTCACCACTTTCACCAGCCCATTGACAATGTCCAAACCAGTTCTCAGGATAGAAAAACACAGATGTACACTTTGCAAAGTAACATGCAACTTACATGACCATAACCAAGAGTGGCTCGGTAGTACCTTCACTGACCAAGCAGGCCGAATCGTGAAGGACATAGCTGCCAGACTGAGCCTGTGTCAGATGGAACCAACACGAGGGTGTGTCCATGACCTCAGCAATCTATCTGTCACAGACACGTCAGTCCACAATTGCACAGCAAAGTCCCACAAACAGCAATGTGCTAATGACCAGACAATTTTTTTCATGATGTTGGTTGAATACTGGCCATGGCACCAGCGAGAACTCCACTGCTCTTCTTTGAGATAGTGCCATGGGATCTTTTACATTCACCTGAGAGGGCAGATGGAGCCTCAGTTTTATTTCTCATCTGAAAGACTGCACTCTGTCAGTACTGCACCGGAGTATAAACCTAGATTTTGTGCTCAAGTTCTTGGAGTGGGAATTGAATCCACAGACTCCTTTCTCAGGCACGAGTGTTATTCCTGAGCCATGGCTGACATCTCAATCACTATCAAAAGAGGAGGCCAACCCTGGTTCAATGCAGAGTGACAGGATTGCTAGGAGCAAGAGCTGGCATATCTTAGAGTGAGATATGAAGCTGATGACGCGACTATACAGGATTATAGACAGTTAAGCAGTCCCACAATTAACTGACCAGAGCAAAGGGATGTAGCCCTAACACATCCAGCTGAAAATGGCAGTGGGCAAGTTCCTGAGGATTGAGAATTGGTCAATGGACAGAAATCAGAGAGTAAGAATAAATAGGCCATTTTCAGGTTGGCCATCCCGACCCGACCTGGGTGGGAACAGCAGGAGGAGCAGCAGCCAGCAACACTGGGAATAAAAATCTAGTGCCCCTGGACACAGAGCAGCCATCCCGACCCGAGTGGTGTTAATTATGGAAGAACTCCACAAGACTGAGAACTGTGAGCTAAAACTGATGTGACCTTAGTCTCTTTAATACAACTCCAGAGTGCCCAAGCAGCATGGCAGATAACCATTTATACTCCCTTGCACAAGGTGTGCAGGTGACCCTTGGGCCTCCAACAGTTGCGCCCTCTGGTGGCAAGTCTTTCACAGTTACAATGTTTACATACATAACATCACTTCCTCCCTAAAGTCTTTGATACAAATTATTTATAAGTTGAGATGATCCGGGGCCCTATGCTCCCTGGTTGATCGTCTGAGTTCAAATTCTGGCATGGATGATTTGGTCGGAATATTGCTGCACTGTGGCACGGCTGGTCTGACAGGACTGTTGGGAGTGGTGGGTTCATCCTCTTGGTTGACAGTGATGTCGATTGCTGGTTGGGTGTGTGTTGGTGGATCGATGATGGTGATGTCCTCTTCAGGTTGTTCCTGGTTATCGGTGAACCGCAGATTGGTTCTGATTCAAATGCTTTCTGCACGTTTGTCCATTCAATAGTTTGACTATAAACACTCTTTTCCTCTCCTTGGCCAAGACAGTGCCAGTGACCTATTTAGGACCATGACCGTAATTAAGGACGAACACAGGGTCGTTAACATCAATGTCACGCGATACAGCCACGCGATCGTGGTACATGTTTTGCCGGTGACGCCGGGTTTCCACATGATCATTTAGATCCGGGTGGACTAGGGACAGCCTGGTTTTGAGTGCTCTCTTCATTAACAATTCTGCAGGGGGAATCCCAATGAGCAAGCGGGGTCGCGTCCGGTAACTGAGCAAAACCCGAGATAAGCGGGTCTGCAAGGAGCCTTCCGTCATGCACTTCAAGCTCTGCTTGATAGAATGGACTGCCCGTTCTGCTTGACCGTTGGATGTGGGCTTAAACGGGGCAGACCTGACATGCTTGATGCCATTGCGAGTCATAAACTCGTTGAATTCCGAGCTGGTGAAACACGGTCCATTGTCACTGACAAGGACTTCGGACAAGCCATAGGTGGCGAACATAGCCCGGAGGCTTTCAATGGTGGCAGTGGATGTGCTGGATGACATGATTATGCATTCAATTCATTTAGAGTAAGCATCCACGACAACTAAAAACATCTTTCCGACAAAGGGGCCAGCAAAATCAACGTGGATCCTGGACCACGGTTTGGAGGGCCATGATCACAGACACAATGGAGCCTCCCTTGGTGCATTGCTCAATTGCGAGCATGTGTTGCACTGGTCAAGTCTAAGTCCGAGTCAATGCTGGGCCACCAAACATGTGACCTAGCTATAGCCTTCATCATGACTATGCCTGGATGGGTATTGTGTGGGTCGCATACAAACGTTTCCCTGCCTTTTTTTGGCAAAACCACGTGATTACCCCATAAGAGACAATCCGACTGGATGGACATTTCATCTTTGCGTCGGTGAAATGGCTTAATTTCATCTTGCATTTCCCCGGGAATGTCCAACCAGCTCCCATTGAGGATGCAACCTTTTACAAGTGATAGCACAGGATTCTGGCTGATCCAGGTCCTGCTCTGGCGAGCAGTGACAGGTGACCCCTCGCTCTTAAAAGCATCCATAACCAGAAGCAAGTCTGCGGGCTGCGCCATTTCCACCCCGGTAATGGGCAATGGTAGCTGACTGAGGGCATCAGCACAGTTCGCCATGCCTGGTCTAAGGCAGCTAACATCGTCATAGACGGACAATATTAGTGCCTATCTTTGGATGCAGGATGAAGCATTGGTGTTTGTCTCTTTGCTTTCTGAAAACAGCGAAATGAGCGGTTTCTGGTCGGTTTCAAGCTCAAACCGGTCCAAATAGGTATTGGTGCATTTTCTTAACCCCATATACACATGCTAACTCCTCTTTCCCAACCACACTGTAGGCTCTTTCAGACTTAGACAGACTTCTATATGCGTATGCAACTGGTTGAAGTCTGCCCGATACATTGGTTTGCTGTAACACATAGCGGGCCCCCTACGAAGATGCATCACAAGCTAGCACTAATCGTTTACATGGGTCATATAGTACAAGTAACTTATTAGAACAGAGTAGGTTTCTACTTATCCAAGGCTGTCTCTTGAGATTTATCCCATACCCAGTCGTCACCCTTGTGTAGCAACATGTGCAACGGTTCCAGCAAAGTGCTTAACCCAGGTAGAAAGTTACCAAAATATTTGAGGAGTCCCAGGAACGAATGCAGCTCCATCACATTCTGTGGTCTGGGTGCATTCTTGATGGTCTCTGTCTTTGAGTCCGTGGGTCTGATGCCGTCTGCCGCAATCTTTCTGCCCAAAAAGCCAGGAAAACGCACGACTTAGAACCTCTTCCAGGTTGAGCAGGTGTTTAGTGGTGTCACGACCGGTGATCAGGATGTCGTCTTGAAACACAACGGTGCGCGGAACCAATTTCAGCAGACTCTCCATGTTCCTCTGGAAGCCGAGCGAATCCCAAAAGAGCACCTGTGGTATATAAACAGTCCTTTGTGCATGTTGATGCATGTCAATCTTTTCGAAGGTTCAGCCAGCTCCTATGTCATGTAGGTGGAGGTTAGGTCCAACTTGGTGAATGACTTCCCCCTTGCTAACATTGCAAAGAGGCCATCCGCCTTCGGTAGCGGGTACTTGTCCCGAAACGAGACTCTATTGATCGTTACCTTGTAGTCTCCGCAGATTCTGACTCACAGTGTTCAGTCTGACTCTTTCTCCATACACAACAACTGACGATGAGATACAGATAGCGAACCCAAACATGCAAAGAACAGTGGGCATTCTGAAGAAATTTTCGGAGGGAGGTGATTGGGAAACTTTTGTGGAGCGACTCAACCAATACTTCGTGGCCATCGAGCGAGATGGGGAAGAGAGCGCTGCCAAACGTAGAAGCGATCCTCCTCACCATCTGTGGTGCACCAACGTATGGCCTCATGAAGAATCTGCTCACTCCAGCGAAATCCACAGAGAAATCGTACGACAATTTGTACACACTGGTCCGCGAGCATTTGAACCCGAAGGAAAACGTTCTGATGGCGAGGTACCGGTTCTACACGGACAAAAGGTCTGAAGGCCAGGAAGTAGCAAGTTATGTCACCGAGCTGAGACGATTTGCAGGATATTGAGAATTTGAAGGACATGCTCAGAGACTTTTTCATACTTGGCATTGGCCACAAAACCATACTTCGCAAGCTTTTGACTGTAGAGACCCCAACCTTGAGTAAGGCCATAGTGATAGTCCAGGCGTTCACTGCCACCAGTGACAATATGAAGCAAATCTTTCAGCACACAAGTTCTGCTACAAGTTCTGTGAACAAAGTAATGTTGTTTTCGAATCGAAACATGCATGGCAGGTCACACATACCTGCAGCTACATGTTCGCAGATGTATCAGGGTGATGAATGCAAGGCCACGAACACCTTGTTGGCGCTGCAGGGGTGACCATCGTTTCCATTCATTCTGATTCAAAGGATTGCAAGGGCTGTGGAACAATGGGACACCTCCAACGAGTGTGCAGATGAGCTGCTAAGCCTGTTAATCCTGCAAACCACCACGTTGCAGAGGAGGACAGATGCACGGAGGATCACGATGAACCAGAGCCTCAGATAGAGGAGGCAGAGGTACATGGGGTGCACACACTCACCACAAATTGTCCCCCGATAATGCTGAATGTTGAACTAAATGGACTCCCGGTGTCAATGGAGCTGGACATGGGCGCGAGCCAGTCCATCATTGGCAAAAGGACTTTCGAAAGTTTGTGGTGCAACAAGACCTCAAGGCCAGTCTTCACTCCATTTCGCACGAGACTAAGAACTTACACTAAAGAACTGATTCCTGTAATCGGCAGTGCTACCGTAAAGGTCTCCTACGATGGAGCGGTGCACAAGCTATCACTCTGGGTGGTACCAGGCGATGGTCCCATGCTGCTCGGCAGAAACTGGCTGGGAAAAATACGCTGGAACTGGGACGATGTCCGAGCGCTATCGCCCGCTGACAACACTTCGTGTGCCCAAGTCTTAAACAAATTTCCTTCGCTGTTTGAACCAGGCATCGGGAAATTCCAAAGAGCAAAAGTGCAGATCCACCTAATTCCGGGGGCACGACCCATCCATCACAAGGCGAGAACAGAACCGTACATGATGAGAGAAAGGGTAGAAATTGAGCTAGCCGGCTGCAACGAGAGGGCATCGTTTCACCAATCGAGTTCAGCGAGTGGGCCAGTCCTATTGTCCCAGTGCTCAAGGGAGACGGCAATGTCTGAATCTGTGGTGATTACAAAGTAACTATCAATCGTTTCTCCCTGTAGGATCAATACCCACTACCAAAAGCCGACGACCTCTTTGCAACACTGGCGGGAGGAAAATCGTTCACGAAGCTGGATCTGACTTCAGCCTTCATGACGCAGGAACTGGAGGAATCATTGAAGGGCCTCACCTGCATCAACACGCACAAAGGTCTTTTTGTTTATAACAGATGCCCGTTTGAAATCCAACCAGCAGCGGCGATATTCCAGAGAAACATGGAAAGTTTACTGAAGTCGGTCCCGCACACCGTGGTCTTCCAGGACGACATCTTGGTCACAGGTCGGAACACAGTCGAGCACCTGCAGACCCTGGAGGAGGTTCTTAGTCGACTCAACCGCGTGGGGCTCAGGTTAAAACGCTCAAAGTGCTTTTTCCTGGCGCCTGAAGTGGCGTTCTTGGGAAGAAGGATTACGGCAGATGGCAACAGGCCCACTAACGCGAAGATGGAGGCAAACGAGAACGCACCAAGGCCACAGAACGTGACGGAGCTGCGGTCGTTTCTGGGACTCTTGAACTACTTTGGTAACTTCTTACCAGGTCTCAGCATTCTGCTAGAACCACTATATGTCTTACTATGAAAAGGGGACGAATGGGTTTGGGGCAAAAGCCAAGAAAATGCCTATGTAAAAGCGAGAAAATTGTTAGGCTCAAACAAATTGCTTGTGTTGTATGATCCATGTAAGCGTTTGGTACTAGCATGTGATGCGTCGTCATATGGCATCGGGTGTGTATTGCAACAAGCTAATGATTTCGGGAAACTGCAACAGGTTGCTTATGCATCCAGGAGTCTAAGGCTGAGAGAGCCTACAGCATGATTGAAAAAGAAGCATTAGCTTGTGTCTATGGGGTAAAGAAAATGCATCAATACCCGTTTGGACGAAAATTCGAATTGGAAACTGACCATAAGCCACTTATATCCCTGTTTTCCGAGAGTAAAGGGATAAATACCAACGCATCGACCCACATCGAGAGATGGGCGTTCACGTTGTCCGCATACAACTACGCCATCCGCCACAGGCCAGGCACAGAAAACTGTGCCAATGCTCTCAGTAGGCTGCCATTGCCCACCACGGGGGTGGCAATGGCGCAGCCCGCAGATCTAGCCATGGTTATGGAAGCATTTGAGAGTGAGCAATCACCCGTCACTGCCCGGCAGATCAAAACCTGGACAACCCAGGACCCCATAGCATCTCTAGTCAAAAGCTGTGTACTTCACGGGAGCTGGTCCAGTATCCCAGTGGAAACACAGGAAGAGATAAAGCCGTTCCGGCAGCGCAAAGTTGAAATGTCTATACAGGCAGACTGCCTTCTGTGGGGTAATCGAGTAGTGGTCCACAAGAAGGGCAGAGACACCTTCATCAATGACCTCCACAGGACCCACCCAGGTATTGTAATGATGAAAGCGACAGCCAGATCCCACGTGTGGTGGCCCGATATCGATGCGGACATAGATTCCTGCGTTCACAGATGTAATACATGCTCACAGTTAAGCAATGTACCCAGGGAGGCGCCGCTAAGTTTATGGTCTTGGCCCTCCAAACCGTGGTCTAGGGTACACGTCGACTATGCCGGCCCGTTCTTGGGTAAAGTGTTCCTTGTGGTTGTTGATGTGTACTCCAAGTGGATTGAATGTGAGATAATGTCGGCTAGCATGTCCGCTGCCACCACTGAAAGCCTGCGGGCCATGTTTGCCAGACACGGCTTACCCGATGTCCTGGTGAGCGACAATGGGCCATGTTTTACCAGTACTGAGTTCAAAGAATTCATGACCCATAATGGGATCAAACATGTCACATCTGCCCCGTTTAAACCAGCATCCAATGGTCAGGCAGAGAGAGCAGTGCAAACCATCAAGCAAGGCATGAAGAGGGCAACTGAAGGCTCACTGCAGACTCGCCTATCCCGAGTCCTGCTTAGCTACTGCATGAGACCACACTCACTCACTGGGATCCCACCTGCTGAACTGCTCATGAAAAGAGCACTTAAGACCAGGCTCTCGTTAGTTCACCCTGAACTACATGAACAGGTGGAGAGCAGGCGGCTTCAAAGTGCATACCATTATAGTGCAAATGTGTCACGCGAGATTGAAGTCAATGATCCTATATTTGTATTAAGTTATGGACAAGGCGCCAAGTGGCTTCCCGGCACTGTCATGGCCAAAGAGGGGAACAGGGTGTTTCGGGTCAAACTTTCAAATGGACTCATTCGCCGGAAACACTTGGACCAAATCAAACTCAGATTCACGGACTACCCTGAGCAACCCATCTTGGACCCTACCTTTTTTGATTCCACAAAACACATACCAGTGGCAACCGACACCACGGTTGACCACGAAGCAGAACCCATCATCCACAGCAGCCCTGCAGGGCCCAACACACCAGCCAGCCCAGCAAGGCCAGCTGCACAGCAGCCCAGCGAGGGCCCAACAAATGATTTAACAACACCAGCTTTCACACCGAGACGATCAACCAGGGCAAGAAGGGCCCCAGATCGACTCACATTGTAAATAGTTACACTATTGACTTTGGGGGGAGAATGTTGTTATCTATGTGGACTTGTATTTACTCTCTACAGCCACCAGAGGGCTCTTTCCCCGGAGTCCCAAGGGAGCCCATAATCCCTTGGGAGCACAGGTATTTAAGAAGGCTTCACAGGTTGGAGAGGCACTCTGGAGTTCTGCAATAAAAGACTAAGGTCGCATTTTACTTTGAGCACACAGTGTTCAGTCTGACTCTTTCTCCATACACAACAGTTGTGAAGGTGTGTACCCCTTACACTCCTTCCTCGAGTTGAGTTGCTTCTCTTGTTTGTGCTGCGTGATCCGCGCTGGATTGATCATCCTCTGCCGACTCTGCCACGTAGTGAGTCGCAGCACTCTTGCACATTTGCAGCCTTTGCACACATAGTGCTTGAATCGACATTGATGAGCTTGATGATTACCCCCGCAGCGCCAACATGGTGCGAATGCATTTGCATTCACGCCCGATGGCGGACTCTTAGTCACCTAAGGTCTTGCAGCTGCAGACGTGTAGGCCCTACCATATGCAGTTCTGCCAGCTAGCGACGTTATTTTGTGCACAGTACTTGCCAGCGAGCTTCGATGCTGGGAAGATATCTGTCTGATATTATCACTCATGGATATGAATGCCTGGGCTATCGAGATGGCCTTGCTCAGTTCTAGGGATTTGGCGGTCAACAGCTTGCGAAGAATGACCTCATGGCCGATGCCAAGCACAAAAAAGTCCCGCAGCATTTCCCCCAAAAATCCAACAAATTCTCAAGTTCGCACAAGGCGTCTCAGGTCGGCGAAATAACTCGCCACATCCTGGCCCTCAGAGTGGTGGTGCATATAGAAGCAATACCTGGCCATTAATTCGCTCTCCTTCGGCTTGAGGTGGATCCGAACCAGCGTACACTACTCTGTATATGTCTTCTCCGCTGGTTTCTCCGATGCTAGCGGATTCTTGATGAGCCTGTATATTGTGGACCCACACACGGTGAGGAGAATCGCCCTGCACTTGATCACTTTATCGTCCCCATCCAGCACATTGGCCATGAAGTACTGGTCGAGATACTCAACGAAGGCCTCCCAATCATCACCCTCTACAAATCTCTCTAAAATACCAATGGCAGCCATGACCGTGTGAAAGTTCATAATCTGTTACTCGTCGCCAATTGTTAAGTATGGAAGAATTCCACAAGACTGAGTACTGTGAGCTAAAGCTGATGTGACCTTAGTCTCTTTACTACAACTCCAGAGTGCCTAAGCAGCATGGCAGACAATCTTTTATACTGCCTTGCATGAGATGTGCAGGTGACCCTTGGACATCCAACAGTTGCGCTCTCTAGTGGCACGTCTTACACAGTTACAATGATTACATACATAACAGGTGGGAACAGCAAGAGGAGCAGCAGCCAGCAACACTGGGGAGCAGCGTGAGCCGATCCCAGAGGACGACAAAACAAAGAGGGCAACTACATCGACGTCACTGGAGTCTAGGGATCGGATTGGTGGAGAGTTGTGGAGCAAGGCAGAGCCCAGCAGAGGGGTCGGGGCCCAGGAGGAGTCAGAGGTCGGGGCCAGGAGTCGGATGTCGGAGGTCGGGCCCAGGAGGAGTTGTAGCTCGGAGCCAGAAGAAGTCGCAGGTCGGTTGTCGGGGCCAGGAGGTGTCAGAGGTCGAGCCCAGCAGGAGTCAGAGATCGGGCCCAGGAGGAGTCGGATGTCAGCGATCAGAGCCAAGAGGAGTCAGAGGTCGGGCCCAGCAGGAATCGGAAGTTGGGGCCAGGAGAGGTCGGAGGTCGGGCCCAGGAGGAGTCAGAGGTCAGGCCCAGAGGGGCCAGACGTCGGACCAAGGAGGAGTCAGAAGTCAGGCCCAGGAGGAGTCAGGGGTCATAAGAACATAAGAACATAAGAATTAGGAACAGGAGTAGGCCATCTAGCCCCTCGAGCCTGCTCCGCCATTCAATAAGATCATGGCTGATCTGGTCGTGGACACAGCTCCACTTACCCGCTCTCTCCCCGTAACCCTTAATTCCCTTATTGCTTAAAAATCTATCTATCTTTGACTTGAAAACATTCAATGAGCTAGCCTCAACTGCTTCCTTGGGCAGAGAATTCCACAGATTCACAACCCTCTGGGAGAAGAAATTCTTTCTCAACTCGGTTTTAAATTGGCTCCTCCGTATTTTGAGGCTGTGCCCCCTAGTTCTAGTCTCCCCCACCAATGGAAACAACCTCTCTGCCTCTATCTTGTCTATCCCTTTCATGATTTTAAATGTTTCTATAAGATCACCCCTCATCCTTCTGAACTCCAAGGAGTAAAGACCCAGTCTACTCAATCTATCATCATAAGGTAACCCCCTCATTTCTCGAATCAGCCTAGTGAATCGTCTCTGTACCCCTTCCTAAGTAAGGTGACCAAAACTGCACGCAGTACTCCAGGTGCGGCCTTACCAATACCTTATACAGTTGCAGCAACACCTCCCTGCTTTTGTACTCCATCCCTTTCGCAATGAAGGTCAACATTCCATTTGCCTTCCTGATTACCTGCTGCACCTACAAACTAACCTTTTGGGATTCATGCACAAGGACCCCCAGGTCCCTCTGCACCACAGCATCTTGTAATTTCTCCCCATTCAAATAATATTCTCTTTTACTGTTTTTTGTCGGGCCCAGAGCGGGAGAGGAGGTCTGGACTCAGCGCGGAGGTCGGGACCCAGAACGGAGGTTGGAAGTCAAGACCCAGAGCGGAGTACGGAAGCCCAGGAGCAGTGAGGTCGAGGCCAAGGAGTGGCCCAGGAAAGGAACAGCATGGGCCAACAGCGCAGTGCTACGAAGACTACACTGTGAATCTCAAGGAGAGAGGTCCTGTGGAAAGGAGGAAGGAGGACAGTAGGAGTATGCGTGTGGGTCTGAACTAGGCCCATACAGCAGAGCCTGGTCTTGAGTCGCCTTGGATTCTCCTGCCACTGGACCAAGCAAGACCTTGCTCTGTCAAGCCCGTGTGGTAGCTGGTGTGCAACGGCCACCCCATGTTAAGAGAATTCATGCACAGGCATCGTGCACACTAAGATGAAGTTCGGGATGTGGAACGTCAGGACCCTCATGGACAACCCCAACACCAACAGACCGGAACGCCGCACCACTATCATTGCTCAGGAACTTGGTGCTTCGAAATTGACATCGCTGCCCTAAGCGAGACCGGGCGGGAAGGGGAAGGCCAGCTCAAAGAATAAGGTGGTGGTTACACCTTCTTCAGGAAGGGCAAATCAGAAGTAGAACGCCGCCTCCATGGGGTTGGCTTCAGCATAAAAAAACGAGCTAGTGGGCTGTCTCAGAGATTCCCCCTGCGGGATCAGTGAACGCCTCATGACTCTTTGGCTCACCCTAGCCCGGAACCAGTGCACCTCGGTTTTCAATGCGTACGCCCCAACACTGGAAGCTACAGATGAGACCAAAGAGGAATTCTACTGCAGCCTTTAACAATCCCTGTCTCGAGTCCCAACGGGCGACAAGCTGATTATCCTCGGCGACTTCAACACCAGAGTCGGAAAAGACACTGACCTCTGGGGAGGTATGATTGGCAGAGAGGGGGTATGGAAAGCCAACTCCAACGGCATCCTCCTCATGACGAAGTGTTTAGAACAAGGCCCCATCATAACCATCAGAAGGACAAATAAATAGCCTCATGGCAACACCCTTGCTCCAAGCACTGGCATCTGCACAACTACGTAATTGTCTGAGCGAGGGACCGCAAAGACGTGCGCATCACCTGCACCATGACAGGAGCTGACGACTGCTGGACAGACCACCGCCTAATTGGCTCTGTCATCACTATCAGCATTGCCCCAAAACAGCGACGGCAACAGAAACAATGCCACAGGAAAATCAGTACTGGAGCACTCAAAGATCCCACTAAGAAAGTCCTATTCAGCCAGCACCTTGCTACCAACCTGACAACTCCCAGTGACCCAGAGTACCTGGTCTGCCCTCAAGGCTTCCATAATCAGCAGCTGCGAAGAGACGCTTGGACACTCGACCAGGAAACACCAAAACTGGTTCGATGAGAATCACCAGGAGATCCAGGAGCTAAAAAGCCGCAAGCGGCAGGCATTTCTGAACTTGAAACAGCAACTTGGAGCAGGAAAGCAGCTGTACAGATTGCTGAAGGTCGAGGTTCAACAAAAAAAAACAGTGACCTAAAGAACAGATGGTGGATGGAGAAAGCTCAAGAAATCCAGCAGCTAGCCAACAACCATGATGTGCGAGGATTTTTCAGTGCAGTCAAGACGACCTACGGCCCAAGCACCCAAGTAAGAAGGAGGAACTGAGGGAAATCCTTATTAGTCGGGAAAATGTGTTGGGAAAATGATGGGATTGAAGGCCGATAAATCCCCAGGGCCTGATGGTCTGCATCCCAGAGTACTTAAGGAGGTGGCCTTGGAAATAGCGGATGCATTGACAGTCATTTTCCAACATTCCATTAACTCTGCATCAGTTCCTATGGAGTGGAGGGTAGCCAATGTAACCCCACTTTTTAAAAAAGGAGGGAGAGAGAAAACAGGGAATTATAGACCGGTCAGCCTGACATCGGTGATGGGTAAAATGATGGAATCAATTATTAAGGATGTCATAGCAGCACATTTGGAAAGAGGTGATATGATAAGTCCAAGTCAGCATGGATTTGTGAAAGGGAAATCATGCTTGACATATCTTCTGGAATTTTTTGAGGATGTTTCCAGTAGAGTGGACAAGGGAGAACCAGTTGATGTGGTGTATTTGGACTTTCAGAAGGCTTTCGACAAGGTCCCACACAAGAGATTAATGTGCAAAGTTAAAGCACATGGGATTTGGGGTAGTGTGCTGACATGGATTGAGAACTGGTTGGCAGACAGGAAGCAAAGAGTAGGAGTAAATGGGTACTTTTCAGAATGGCAGGCAGTGACTAGTGGGGTACCGCAAGGTTCTGTGCTGGGGTCCCAGCTGTTTACACTGTACATTAATGATTTCGACGAGACGATTAAATGTAGTATCTCCAAATTTGTGGGTGACACTAAGTTGGGTGGCAGTGTGAGCTGCGAGGAGGATGCTATGAGGCTGCAGAGTGACTTGGATAGGTTAGGTGAGTAGGCAAATGCATGGCAGATGAAGTATAATGTGGATAAATGTGAGGTTATCCACTTTGGTGGTAAAAACAGAGAGACAGACTATTATCTGAATGGTGACAGATTAGGAAAAGGGGAGGTGCAACGAGACCTGGGTGTCATGGTACATCAGTCATTGAAGGTTGGCATACAGGTACAGCAGGCGGTTAAGAAAGCAAATGGCATGTTGGCCTTCATAGCGAGGGGATTGGAATACAGGGGCAGGGAGATGTTACTACAGCTATACAGGGGCTTGGTGAGGCCACACCTGGTGTATTGTGTACAGTTTTGGTCTCCTAACTTGAGGAAGGACATTCTTGCTATTGAGGGAGTGCAGCGAAGGTTCACCAGACTGATTCCCGGGATGGCGGGACTGACATATCAAGAAAGACTGGATCAACTGGGCTTGTATTCACTGGAGTTCAGAAGAATGAGAGGGGATCTCATAGAAACGTTTAAAATTCTGACGGGTTTAGACAGGTTAGATGCAGGAAGAATGTTCCCAATGTTGGGGAAGTCCAGAACCAGGGGTCACAGTCTAAGGATAAGGGGTAAGCCATTTAGGACCGAGATGAGGAGAAACTTCTTCACCCAGAGAGTGGTGAACCTGTGGAATTCTCTACGACAGAAAGTTGTTGAGGCCAATTCACTAAATATATTCAAAAAGGAGTTAGATGTAGTCCTTACTACTCGGGGGATCAAGGGGTATGGCGAGAAAGCAGGAATGGGGTACTGAAGTTGCATGTTCAGCCATGAACTCATTGAATGGCTGTGCATGCTCGAAGGGCCGAATGGCCTACTCCTGCACCTATTTTCTATGTTTCTATGTTTCTCTGTAAGGCGTTACCCCACTACTGACCAAGAACAGAGAGGTGCTCATCAAGGAAAGAGAGGCAGTCAGTACCCGCTGGAGGGAGCACTTCAAGAAACGCCTTAACCGAGACTCTGTCTTTAATGTGTGTCCTCGACTCCATCACACAGCATGCCACCCACCACCATCTCAGCACATCCCCAACCCGGCACAAGGTTGAAAAGGCCATCCGACAACTGAAGAACAACAAGTCATCAGGAGCAGATGGAATCCCCACCGAAGCACTAAAACGTGGCGGAGAAGCACTACTGGCACGAATCCATGATCTCATCTCTTACCTAGAAGGAGGAAGGAATGCCAGGACATCTCAGAGATGCTGTAATCGTGACCATCTTCAAGAGAGATGACAAGGCCGACTGCAGTAACTATAGAGGAATCTCCCTGCTGTCGACCACCGGGAAAATCATCGCAAGAATCATCCTCAACAGCCTTTTTCCCATGGCTGAAGAGCTCCTCCCAGAGTCACAATGCGGATTTGCCCACTAAGGGACACAATAGACATGATCTTCACCATGCGGCGGAAACAAGAGAAATGCAGGGAACATCACCAACCCTTGTATATGGCCTTCTTTGACCTCACAAACTCCTTCGACACTGTCAACTGTGAGAGATTATGGAACGTCCTCCTCAGATTTGGCTGCCTTTAAAAGTTTGTCACCATCCTCCACCTGCTCCATGATGACATGCACACTGTGATCCTGACCAACAGTTCCATCACAGACTTATTCCACGTTCAGACCGGGGTCAAGCAAGGCTGTTTCATCGCACCAACGCTCTTCTCGATCTTTCTTGCTGCAATGCTCCATCTCACCGTCAGTAAGCTCCCCACTGGAGTGGAGATAAATTACAGGACAAATAGGAATATATTCAACCTCTGCCGCCTCCAGGCCAGATCCAAGGTCGTCCCATCCTCTGTCATCGAATTACAGTACGCAGATGATGGTTGCGTCTGCACACACTCGGAGGCCGAACTCTAAACCATCGTCAACATCTTCACCGAGGCATACGAAAGCATGGGCCTTACACTAAACATCCGTAAGACAAAGGTCCTCCACCAACCTGCCCCTGCCACACAGCACTGACCCCGGTTATCACAATCCACGTCGAGGTCTTGGACAACGTGGACCATTTTCCATACCTAGGGAGCCTACTGTCAACAAGGGCAGATATCGACGACGAGGTCCAACACCGCCTTCAGTGTGCTACCGCAGCCTTCAATCACCTGAGGAAGAGAGTGTTTGAAGACCACAATCTCAAACCTGGCACCAAGCTCATGGTCTACAGAGCAGTGATGATATCCACCCTTGTATATGGCTCAGCGACACAGACTATGTAAGCAGGCACCTCGAAACACTGGAGAACTAACACCAACACTGCCTCCGCAAGATCCTGCAAATTCACTGGCAGAATAGGCGCACCAACCTGAGAGATGTTCTCGCTCAGGCCAACATCTGCAGCATCGAAGCACTGACCACGGTCGATCAGCTTCACTGGTCTGGCCACATCGTCCACAATGCCTGACACGAGACTCCCAAAACAAGCACTCTACTCCAAGCTCCGACACGGCAAGTGAGCCCCAGGTGGACAGAGGAAAAGCTTCAAGGACACCCTCAAAGCCTCCTTGAAAAAATGTAACATCCCCACCGATACCTGGGAATCCCTGGCCCAGGACCACCCAAAGTGGAGGAAAAGCATCCGGGCAGGCACTGAACACATCGAGTCTCTTCGTTGAGAGCAAGATGAAGCCAAGGGTCGACAGCCGAAGGAGCGCGCGGCAATCCAGGCCTCCCACCCATCCGTTCCTTCAACCATCGTCTGCCCCACCTGTGACCGAGACTGTAGGTCCCGCATTCGACTCTTCATCACCTGAGAACACATTTTTAGTGTGGAAGCAAGTCATCCTTGACTCTGAGGGATTGCCTATGATGATGATGATGGCAGACTGCAACTAGTCGGGTACCGCAAGGATCAGCACTTGGGCCTCAGCTATTCACAATCTATATCGGTGATTTGGATGAGGGGACCAAATGTAATATATCCAAGTTTTCTGACGATACAAAGCTAGGTGGGAATGTAAGTTGATAGGAGGATGCAAAGAGTATTTTTTTAAAGGGTGAGAGATTGGGAAATGTTGATGTTCAGCGGGACCTGGGTGTCCTTGTACACCAACCACTGAAGGTTAACATGCAGGTACAGCAAGCCATTCAGAAAGCAAATGGTATTTTGGCTTTATTAAAAGAGGATATGAGAATAAGAGTAAAAGGGACCAAAATTGCCCCGCGCCAGGGTTTGGGGGAGGTAACTGGACTTGGGCCTTGTCCTGCCCCTCTCATTGAAATGGGCCATAGTGCCCTGAAATGAGGTGGAGCGCTGTCTCAGGCACTCCAGGTCATTTCGGGGGCTCCCAGGGCAGCCGTGGGGGGTGGGCGCGCAGCTTAGCGCTGCGCTCAACAGGTCAGCATGGCGCTGATGATGTCAGCACTAGGTGCCCGCTCCGTGTAGCGCTGACTCACCACAACACCCCTCCCCTTCATTTAGAGGGGAGGGTCAGTGCAGACTCTGAATGGCCCTTTGTTGGCCACCACTGGGCCACCACCAACATTTTTGAACAGGCCAGCAGCCCAGCACACAAAAGGGATTGCTGGGCTGCATGCTAGCGGCCCAGCCAAAACAACGGCCGCCTTTTTCGGGCCACCAAACAAAATGGCAAAATGGCCCGGGGCGCAAAATGCAGGCACAGCGCAAAACCATTATCGCCTCCAATGTGATGGAGGCAATTGCGGAGGAGGCGCTTTCGCCGTCCACCCTCGGACAAAAAGGGGTTTGCGCCCCATTAGCGCCTGCCACAGCATTCTGTCTCTCCTCTGTTCTGTTTCACTGAAGGGGTTTTTCAGGTCGGACTCAGTAACATTATGGGGGTAGAATTGGATAAAGCCCTAAAACAGGTACAGGGATGGCGATGCGCGATCTCCCCGCGCCCATTGACAGTAATGCTGGGAGCACATGAAATGCGTGCCGCCTGCTCATTAACATGATTGAAACACTGAGCCCAGCACTGAACGCGCTGCTGGTTGGCTCGCGCTCAGCAGGGGGTTCAATGTCGTGGGAAGTCTGCTCTGTATTTAAAGGGTGCCTGCAGAGTGAAACACTGTCTGCACTTCTTAGAGGGGAAGTGCTTTGTTACAGAACTACCTCATTTTAGTTCGAGCTAAGCAAACGGGAAATGAGCACTGTCACAACACGGCAAAGAAAGGGCACCTTGGTTCTTGGATGCAGCACTGGAGGCCTTGGTGTCGGAGGTCTACAGGAAGAGACAGATCCTCTACCCACAGTGGGGCAGGAGAACCTCCAGACAGTCTGTAGAAGGCAATGGGAGGAGATCGCAGAAGCCGTTAATGCTAACAGAGTTGCCCTCAGGACATGGATCCAGTGCTGGAAGAAGTTTAGTGACCTCACACGTGTGGTCAAGGTGAGTAAATGCATCTTCAAATGCCATATCCCATCAACTGCACCACTAGCCTCACACACTGCTGAATGTACGACACCCGCACCACTCACCTCCCAACAATCGAGCAATCACCACTCATACCTCACAATCATAGCTTCACCTCACCCTCACACACTTATCACTGCGGCAAGCCTCACACCCACATTTCACACCTTGCACATTCAACCAGCTATTCAACCATGGCAGGCACATCCCCCAAACACATTGCACCACATTCAATGACACACTTCCCTTTCCCCTGCAGGCCAAGGTGGCGCATAACCAGCACGAGCAGGAACAAACAGGCAGGGGGCAAGCCCAGCTGCAGAACCTGACCCGGCTGGAGGAGACGGCTCTAGATGTAATTGGAGGGGCCGTCACTGAGGCCGTGGCGATCAGCGAGGCTGAAAGCATTGATGAGGACGTTATGCTCATAACTAATCCTTCTTCTCACTTCCCCTTCATCCCACAGTATCTTCTCAAATGCCATATCCCATCATCTTAAGCTACTGATGGTGTAAGCATGCACATCTTGCTTCCCCCCTCCAGACCTTTGTACCTTTCTCCTGTCAGATACCCAAGGACTGCCAGCAGCCAAGCCTGTGCA
Source organism: Pristiophorus japonicus (assembly GCF_044704955.1). Lineage (NCBI taxonomy): Eukaryota > Metazoa > Chordata > Chondrichthyes > Pristiophoridae > Pristiophorus > Pristiophorus japonicus. Next base: position 119,112 of record NW_027254807.1, on the reverse strand, counting down.
GTAAGAAGTAGAGGAGGAGAGTTATGGAGAAGAAGAGGCACCGTCACTCGATCTGGCACTTCCGGGCACCAGCTCTGAAAATGGCCCCGCATGAGATTTAGAGGGTGGTTTAGAGACTGCGGGGGAGGCTGGGGGGGTGGGGGGGCAAAACTCAGCCTCCCGATAAGGCCTGTTACCGCCGAAAAGTGGCGGCCATGCGGCGGTGTCGAATGACCACCAATTTTCTGTCGAATGGCCGCCGCTCGCGAAATTCTCCTCAGTGGTTTTCCCGGAGGTTCCCACCTCTGCCTCTGCCAAACCCATCTAAGTGCATCATCAAAGCGCACCCTGCTGATCTCCCGCCCCGCAAGCACAATCCAGGTAAAATATCTTGCGGTAAGTAGACTGAGGCAGGGGTGAAGGTGGCTGACGTTAAGGAGGTGAATGAATGTGGTCTTTGTAATGGAGAGCATATGGGGTCTGATACACTCAGAATAAAGGATGAAACTGAGTGCTGTGAACAATGAGCAAGTGTGACCTTAGCTCCTTTAATAAGACTCCAGAGTGCAGGTACCTCGTGGGTGGCCTGCTTATATACCATGCTCCCAAGGGATGCTGGGATCCCTTGCAACGCCAACAGGTAGGCCCTCTGTGGGTGATGTAATACAGATTGCCAAGGATTAAATACATAACTTCACTCCCTCGTAAAGTTAATAGTACACTTATTTACAGGGTGAGACAATCTGGGGCTTTTCGCTCCCTTGTTGATCATCTCGGTACAAATGTGGGTGTGGGTGTGGGTGAGTTGGTTAGTTCTTCACTGGACTGCTGGGCAGCCAGCCTTGCTGGGCTGCTGGGATGGTGAGTTTGGCTTCGTGGTCAACCATGATATCGGTTGCCACTTGTGTGTGTGTTGTGGAGGGTCAAAGTTGGTGGTGTCTTCTTCGGGTTGTTCGTAGCTATTGGTGAACCGCAATTTGATTTGGTCCAAATGTTTTCTGCATGTTAGTCCATTGGCCAATTTGACCTCAAACACCCTACTCTCCTCTTTGGCTATGACCGTGCTAGCGAGCCATTTGCGCGGTCATGGTACACACTTTGTTGATGGAAATCAGGGTGGACAAGAGAGAGCCTTGTTTTGAGCGCCCTTTTCATGAGCAGCTTGGCTGGGGGAAGCCCGTTGACTGAGTGGGGTCTGGTGCGGTAGCTGAGCAACACTCGGGACAGTCAGGTCTGCAGGGAACCTTCCGACACGCATTTCAAGCGTTGCTTGATGGTCTGAACTGCCCGTTCTGCCTGGCCATTGGATGCGGGCTTGAACGGGGCAGATGTGACGTGCTTGATCCCATTGCAGGTCATTAATTCCTTGAATTCAGCACTGGTGAAACACAGCCCATTGTCGCTGACTAGGACATCAGGCAGGCCATGCGTGGCAAACATGGCTCGTAGGCTATCAATGGTGGCCATGGACGTGCTTACAGATATTATTGCACATTCAATCCATTTTGAGTAAGCATCCACGACAACCAAGAACATTTTGCCCAGAAATGGGCCTGCATAGTCCACGTGGATCCTCGACCACGGTTTGGAGGGCCATGACCACAAACTTAGCGGTGCCTCTCTGGGTGCATTGCTCAGCTGAAAACAAGTGTTGCACTGGCGCACGCATGACTCTAAATCTGAGTCGATGCCGGGCCACCACACATGGGATCTGGCTGTGGTTTTCATCATTACAATGCCTGGGTGGGTGCTGTGCAGTTCACAGATGAACATATCTCTGCCTTTCTTGGGCAAGACCAAGCGATTACCCCACAACAGACAATCCGCCTGCAGGGACATTCCGTCTTTGCGCCTGTGGAACGGCTTGGTCGCCTCCTGCATCTCCGCTGGAACGCTGGACCAGCTCCCATGGAGGACACAGTTTTTTACCAAGGACAGTAAAGGATCCTGGCTGGTCCAGGTCCTGATCAGGTGGGCCGTAACAGGTGACTTTTCATTTTCAAATGCATCCATTACCATGAGCAAGTCCGCAGGCTGTGCCATTTCCGCCCCGGTGGTGGGCACTGGTAGCCGACTGAGAGCATCAGCACAGTTTTCTGTGCCCGGCCTGTGGCAGATTACATAGTTGTATGCCGATAGCGTGAGCGTCCAACTTTGGATGCGGGCAGAGGCATTGGAGTTAATCCCTTTGCTCTCAGAGAACAGCGATATGAGCGGTTTGTGGTCAGTTTCAAGCACAAACTTGAGACAAAACAAGTACTGGTGCTTTTTTTTTAACCCTATAAACACATGCCAGAGCCTCTTTTTCAATCATGCTGTAGGCCCTTCCTGCCTTGGACAAACTCCTGGACGCATAAGCGACCTGTTGCAAAATCCCCGATTCGTTAGCCTGTTGCAACGCACACACGACCCCGTATGACGACACATCGCAAGCACGACTGCAGCTCCATCACGTTCTGCGGTCTCGGCGCGTTCTTGGTGGCCTCCGTTTTGGCATCGGTGGGTGTGATGCCGTCTGCTGCGATTCTTCTTCCCAAGAACTCAACCTCCAGCGCCAAGAAAACACACTTCGAGCGTTTCAACCTGAGTCCGATGCGATCCAACCGACTAAGAACCTCTTCCAGATTCTTCAAGTGCTCAACGATGTCCCAACCTGCAACCAGTATGTCGTCCTGGAAAACCAAGTGCGAGGGACCGACTTTAGCAGGCTCTCCATGTTCCGTTGGAAGATTCCTGCGGCTGATCGAATCCCGAAAGGGCATCTGTTATAGATGAACAGGCTGTGCATGTTGATGCAGGTGAGGCCTTTTGAAGACTCCTCCAGCTCCTGCGACATGTCCAGCTTGGTGAACGTCTTCCCTCCAGCCAGGGTCGCAAATAAGTCATCTGCTTGGGTAGCAGGTACTGATCCTGCAGCGAAAAACGGTTAATCAATACTTTAAAGTCCCCACAAATTCTGACCGTGCCGTCTTCTTTAAGTACCGGGAGAATTGGACTGGCCCACTCATTGAATTCCACCGGCGCCATGATGCCTTCTTGCTGCAGCCTGTCCAGCTCAATTTCCACTTTGTCACGCATCATATATGGTACCGCCCATGCCTTGTGGTGGATGGGTCACGTACCGGGAACGAAATGGATCTGCACTTTCGCCCCCGAGAAGCTTCCAATGCCTGGCTCGAACAATGATAGAAATCTGCTCAGAACATGAGGCATCATCAACGGAAGAAAGCGCTCGGATGTCGTCCCAGTTCCAGCGGATTTTTCCCAGCCAGCTTCTGCCAAACAGCGTGGTGCCATCCCCTGGCACTATCCACAGCAGGAGTTTGTGTACCGCTCCATCATAGGAGACTTTGACTTCTTCACTGCCAGTTACAGGGATTAGTTCCTTGGTGTAAGTCCTTAGTTTGGTGTGAATGGGGCTGAGCTTGGGCCTGTGTGCTTTGTTGCACCACAGCCTATCAAAGGCCTTTTTACTCATTATGGACTGACTCGCACCCGTGTCCAGTCCCATGGATACTGGAATTCCGTTCAGTTCAACTTTCAACATTATTGGTGGTCATTTCGTGGTGAGTGTGTGTACCCCATACACTTGTGCCTCCTCGGTACGAGTTTCCAATTCAGCCTGATCCACAGTGGATCGATCTTCCTCTGCAACGTGGTGGTTTGCAGGGTTTGCAGGGTTTGCAGCTCGCCTGCACATTCGCTGGAGGTGTCCCATTGTTCTGCAATCGTTGCACGCATAGTGCTTGAAGCATCATTGATGGGGCCGATGATCACCTCCACAACACCAACAAGGTGTTAACTGCCTCACATTAACGATTGATGGAGGACTCTGGGTCATCTGAGGTCGTGCAGCAGCCGCCAGCGTGTACATTTTGCCATGTATATTCCTGATCAGAAACAACGTTACTTTGTGCACAGTACTGGCCGAAACTTCTTTACTCTGCGAAATCTGTTTGGTGTTATCACTGATGGACATAAATGCCTGGGCTATCATTATGGCCTTGCTTAGATTCGGAACAGTCAACAGTTTGCAAAGGATTACCTCATGGCCAATGCCCAGTACAAAAAAGTCTCTAAGCATGTGTTCCAGGAATCCCTCAAATTCGCAATGTTCTGCGAGGCGCCTTCGTTCGGCGACATAGCTCTCCACATCCTGGCCCTCCGACCGTTGACACGTGTGGAACTGATATCTCGCCATCAAAACGCTTTCCTTCGGATTTAGGTGCTCCCGGACCAACGTACACAATTCTTCATAGCATTTAGCTGTTGCTTTCACCAGAGCCAGAAGGTTCTTCATGAGGCCATATGCTGTTGCCCCACAGACAGTAAGGAGGATTGCCCTTTGTTTGGCAGCGTTCTCGTCCCCTTCCAGCTCGTTGGCCACAAAGTATTGGTCGAGTCTCTCCACGAAGGTTCCCAATCATCCCCATCTGAGAACTTCTCCAGGATACCAACTGTTCTTTGCATTTTCGCGCAGCTGTTTGTTACCTCGTCGCCAATTGATACACTCATAATAAAGGATGAAACTGAGTACTGTGAACAATGAGCAAGTGTGACCTTAGCCCCTTTAATAAGACTCCAGAGTGCAGGTACCTCGTGGGTGGCCTGCTTATATACCGTGCTCCCAAGGGATGCTGGGATTCTTTGGGACTCTAACAGGTAGGCCCTCTGGTGGTGATGTAATACAGGGTGCAAGGGGTTAAACACATAACAGGGTCGGAAGCCCAAATCAGTGTTGAATATGATACCGAGATTGGTTCAGCCTGAGGCAGTGGCTGGGGAAGGGCAGGCAATTATTGGCTTGGGTACGGAGTTTGTGGTGAGCGCTGAAGTCAGTGGCTTCAGTCTTCTTAACGTTTAACGAGAAGAAATTGAGGCCCATCCAGGACTGAATGTCGGACGAGCAGTGTAGCAAGACAAATACAGTGTAGCCGTTGAGTACAGGCATTCTGGAATCTCTCTCTCACACCCCTTTGCTGGGTCAATGAGGAGCTGAATAAGTTTAGATGTGTTCTTGAACGGGACATATATGGCTTGTCTAATGCAGTGATGAATTGCTGACTAACAGCTATGACTAATGTCACCAGAAGACACCTGGAAACAAATTAATTGCTGCTGTAACCTTCACAGCCACAGACAAGGCACTGCCCTGGTGGAACGAGTCTACAAGTCAGGTTCCAACAGCTGGCACATCTCTGTGATGGTGTCAGAGGCAAAACACTGTCTTCTCAGACACTGCGCAGACCAGTCCTCCATAGTCTGTAGACCCTGTGATGTGGACATCTGCAGATCATGTTGCTTCGTACATGTTGCTGCTCTCTCTTGGTTTCCATCCTTTCCTTCTCCATGTTCTCATCATCCTCCTCCTCAAAGCGCAGACACAATGGAATCGCCAGAGAGAAATCCATTATTTCACTATCTAGAGGTCCCTTTAAATTCTCAGCAAGTTTCACAAGTACCTTTTAATGATCAGGAACTGAAACTTCAGTCATAGAAGTGACTCTCAGTCAAAACAGAGATGTAGAATCACATCCCTGTTACTCTGTATGTTAACTTGCTATCTGTAAAATAATGCAGCTTAACAATTCACACCAGTCCTCTTCTCACTGAAGTGTTTCTCAGTCCACCTCTTAACGGATTGCTCACCTCATCCACCACCATCCTCTGGATCTACCAGAAATCAACAACCATCTCCGGCCCTGCCAAAAACTTCATATCCTCACCATCAACTCCATCCACTTCCCCAGCCACTGTCTCAGACTTAACCAGACTGTTCACAACTTCAGCATCCTGTTCAACCCTGAACTGAGCTTCCAACCCTATATCAGCTCCGTCACAAAAACCGCCTACTTTCACTTCCATAACATTATCCACCTTTGCCACAACCTCAGACTATTTGTTCTGAAACTGTCCTACATGCCTTTTTCACTGCCAGAATCAATTACTTCAATCCTCCACTCTCTAAGCATTAGTTCATCCAAACTCTACTGCCCGTATGCTGTCCCACACCAAGTCCCCCTCGCACATCCTCACTGACCCACATTGGTTTCAAGTCATTGCGCCCACTCCTTGCAACATTACATTTTAAATTCTCATCTTTGTGTTTAAATCACTCCATGGCCACAGCCCTCTCCATCTCTGTAACCTCCTCCAGCCCTTCAACCCCTTCCCTGAACTCTCCACTTGTCTGAGTCTGGGCTTGTGAACTCCCCTGCCCTGCCGTGTGGTCAGACATTTGAACTGCATGCTCTGGTATTAGCTCATTAAACACTTCCACCTTTCTTGATACCTTTAAGAGTCTCCTTCAAACCCACCTCTTTGACCAAGCTTTTGGTTATCCCTCCTAATATCTCCTTTCGTTCAATATCCACTTTTTTCCCATTACTCTGCTGGTGGCCTCAGGTCACTCTTCTACATTAGTGATGCTTCTACACATGCAAGTTGTTGTATCGCCTCAAACAGGCCTTGTAGGGTCAGAGCTCATCTGAGCAGTTTTCATTTAACTATTCTTCTTTGTTAAAAATGATCCAGTTATTAATGATCTGAAGGAATCTTCTGTTGCGGTTGCAGTCGAAGTGTTGAGTGATCCCAGCCCAGGGGATAACTGATCTAAACAAGTTGGGGCCGAAATTGTCCACTGCCCGAAACGAGGTGCGCCTTCCACTTTTTGCCATTCATTACCGCTGCAATGGATGTGGCGGCCATTCGAGGGAAATTCAGCACTTTTGCAGAAAGAAAGGAGCGGTGCTGTAGTGGTGGTGGGATTGGGCTGTTTGCAGCGGGGTGGGGGCGGAGCGGCTGATTGTGTCACGAAATTCAGCTGCTGCCGATTTGCTCATCACGAGGCAGCTGCTCCCTGGCAGGTTAAAGGGCAGGTTTTGCAGCGAGGCCCTGAGCACTGAGTATGTCTCTGTTGCTTTCGAAGGAATGGATAATCCAAGTGGTCTAAGGAGGGCCAGCTGTTCTCAGATGTGGAACTTGAGACCCTGATCCAAGCTGTGGAGGCACCTTCTGTATCCAGACACAGACAGACCCACTCACGCTGTGTTTGTGAATCCCTGGAGACAGATCGCTGTGGAGGTGTCGGGGAGCTCCATTCATGACCGCAAGCCACCCAATGTAGCAAAAGGCCAAACGATATCATTCGACTGATGAAAGTGAGTATGTTCCCCCACCTTTCATCTGCAAGCCTCTCCTTCACCTACTCTTATTTCCCACCTTCACAATATAGTTAGTGAAGCAGTGATTGCTTAGGCATGTATTTCTATATGTGTATACTCACAATGGAGGGTCCCTTTCATGTGAGAGTTACACTGCATGTAATGGACCCACACTTGCACTAATTGCCGAGGCCTCATGACAATGTTACATCTTTGCTTTGCAGGCCAATGTCTCTCACAAGCGTTTGCAGCAGCAGAGCACTGGTGGGAGCAAGACCGATATCCAACAGCTGACTGATGTAGTAGAGAGGGTGCAGCGGCTAGTGGACACACATGTTGCCTTCCCTGTGGCTGCCGGTCATGTGGATCCCACTCGGGGCAGCATGGGTAAGTGAAGGCCTTACTTTAATGCCATCTCTCCCTGACAGTCCAATGCTCTACCAGTCAGTTGCTTATGATTGTGTGCAAGTTGCTTGCTGCATGGTCCAATGCCCTACCTCACCCTGACGGGACCCCTTGTGCCATTTATGATTGCAAATGAGACCCCGAGTGTGAGCCACAGCGGGACCGAGACCCTAGAGGCAAGTGCGATCCAGCGCCAGGACGAGACCCTTGAGCCGATTGCAGATATTGCCGGCATGTCCGATGAGAACGATGAAGAGGGGAACAGTGCTGCCAGCACCTTGTCACTGCTTCCTACACTCGCACGCTCCAGCTCAGATACTGGGTGTAGATGGTCATTGCAGTTAGATTTAGGAGAGGAGTCAGCACTGGGTGATGCACCGGGGCCTACCGGGCTGCAGCATGGTCAAAGGCAAAGGGAACCTCGGGTGCCATCTCTCTAGGGGGCGAGTTCACGCGCGAGTTCTGAAGCAGAGGATTCAGATGAGTCCATCAATGTTGGGGGTTTTGAAGGAAGGGTGGAGGTCAGCATTCCCAGATGTTGCGGGAAATGGGAAGGATGCCCGAGAGCCTGTCGCAAGTGGTCAGGAGCGTGGAGGAGTCTGCCTCCTGTATTGTGGACAGCTCTGTGAACACCATGGAACCTATCATTGCCAGTGTGCAGGCAATGGTGGACTCCCAGAGCGACCGTGCAGATCCAGCTGTGATGCCGCATGTCGTGGGCGATGTGGCAGCTGCCAATACAGCACAGGTGCAAGGGAACATCTGAGTGCCGTTTTGGAGAGGATGGCCGCTGGTCTGGAAGCTCAGAATGCTCTCATGCACTCTGGGCAACAGGCCATGGAGCATCTTACTGCTGTCGTCTCTGGGGGCATCAAGACTATGTCTGCTCTCATGCAGTCTCAGCTGGATGCCACATGAGATCAGACTGCTGCTATCACGGCTGGGTCCACCACAGTCCACGGGGGACCTTCCGGTGTCGTGCCACCCCACCGACCTGTGCACCAGCAGATTGGTGGGGATGGTGAGGTGCTGCCCCCGGTGGAGTGGCGCAGGCTCATCAGATCAGGATCCCAATGTGGTCTCTCACGATCACAGCAGTACTGAGCCGAGACCTGCCACTCCACCATTGCTGCTAAGCATGGAATCGCCCCAGCCAATTCCGACTGAAGGTGCCAAGGAGGATGCGGCCCATCTGCAGCTGGCCCTTCCAGTGCCAGAGCTGGTCGAGTGCATCCGAGAAGGACATCTGTATCTTCTACACCTGAAACACAGCAGCCTTCCCAGAGCCATGATGCAGCCAGGGGAGACACCACAGCGTAGTTCGAGAATAGGAATGTGTAAGAGGGGTTATAAGGAAATGCACAAGGGTGAGAATTGATTATGTGTATGTTTTGTGGATCCATAATTTCTGATGTAAAAATCTTTTTTTGGATTTGATTTTCTGTGCAGGTCTCTCATTTGACTGTGGGGAATGCTGTGTGACAGGGCTCATTGGTTTGCCCATGGAGATGCACAGGTGAAGGCTAAAGTGTCATGAACTCAGTGGAAACGAGCAGCAATGAGACGGTTTCGGACTTCCCTTGCAGGGTCTGGATTGCAACGCCATCTCCTGCGTGGTCGCCAACCAGAATCCTCGTCCTCCTCCTGTGCCTTCTCCTCCTGGTCCTCCTCTCCCTCCTCCTCCTCCTCTTGTTCCTCCTCGTCCTCCTCCCCTGCCTCTTCCTCCTCCTGTTCCTCCTCCTCCTCCTCCTCCTCCTGTTCCTCCTCCTCCTCCTCCCTCTCCTCCTCCTCCTCCTCCTCCTGTTCCTCCTCCTCCTCCTGTTCCTCCTCCTCCTCCTCCTCCTCCTGTTCCTCCTCCTCCTGTTCCTCCTCCTCGTGCTGGTCAGGTGGTAATGCTGCCTCCCTCATCCTCCAATGGTTGTGGCCTCATGATTGCCAGGTTGTGAAACATGCAGCAGATGACCATGAATAGGGAGACCCGCTCAGGCAAGTACTGCAGTACTCTGCCTGAGCGATCCGGGCAACGGAACCTCTGTTTAAAGATTCCGATGGTCTGTTTAATGATGCACCTGGTGGCTGAATGAGTCAATGTGCGATTGTTGTGCAGCAGTTCTGGGATGTCGAAAGGGAGTCAGCAGCCAAGTGCAGAGTGGGTAGCCCTTGTCTCCAAGGAGACAGCCGCAATCTTGGTTTGGCCCAGCAAAGACGCCTGGTACACCGGTCTGGCGTAGGATGAAAGCATCGTGGCTGCTGTCAGGATACTGGGCATCAACTGCCATGATGTGGTCGCACACCAGCTGGACATTGAGGGAGTGGAATCCCTTACAGTTTCGGAAGATCTTGGGATTGTTCTATGGCACCCTCAATGCCACGTGGGTGCTGTTATGTAAATGTATAGTTAAAATGGTGTGCCACAGGGGGCGCTGTGGTGGGAGACCTGAAAGTACCTGCAAGACAGAGTATAAAAGGCTGCCCACCACACCTGAGAGGCACTCTGGAGTTACACAATAAAGGACTAAGGTCACAGCAGTTACTACAACACCAGACTGTGTGGAGTCAGTGATTTGAGTGCTATATACATCACAAATTGGCGACGAGGACACGGATGAGCTTCACGCAACCATGACTACTTTGGGCTCGCTAAAGGATTTCACAGAGGGTAATGACTGGGATGCCTTTACGGAAAGGCTCGAATACTACTTTATAGCAAACGACCTGACGGGGGACACGAACGCACTGAGAGAGAAGCGTAAGGCGATATTGCTTTCCAGTTGTGGCGATGAGGTTTACCGTCTCGTCAGGGATTTGCTGGCACCCGCAAGCACCAAGGACATGTCATATGAGCAGCTGATTGAACTCATTCGAGACCAACTGAAACCGAAGGAGAGCACCCTCATGGCCAGGCACAAATTCTACCACCACTGCAGACCTGAGGGCCAGGATATCACCAAATATGCTGCGGACATCAGGAGACTCGCGGCGCCATACGATTTTGGCACACACCTTGACGAGGCATTGCGAAACGTCTTTGTTATGGGGATTGGCCATGAGGGTTTCCTTCACAAGCTGCTATCCACTGAACCTACAGTCAGCCTGCAGCAAGCCATCAACATCAGCCAGGCATTTATGACCTTGACTTGCAGCACCAAGCAGATGATCCACACGGTCTCGAACCCGGCAGGTACTAATCACAGGATAGCACCCGTCACGGACAAAACTGCAGAACGTGGCTTTGCCCAGGGCAGAGAGCACAGACTTCAGGATCCTGGAACTCAGAGTCCGTCAAGAGGGGCTAATCGAGTAGCACCATGCTGGCGCTGCGGAGGAAGCCATGGGGCTCACCGGTGCAGGTTTGTGGAGTATACGTGCAATACCTGCCACAAGAAAGGGCACCTTCAGCGTATGTGCAAAAGAACACATTGTGTGGCTGAGGAGATGGTAGATGATCTGCTATCCGGCGAGGAGCAGGTAGAAGAAGATGATGCGTTTGGACTGTATACTTGTACTGACGATTAGGCCCCAGTGATTATGGAAGTCAAGATTAACGGAGTCCCAGTGAATATGGAAGTGGACACGGGGTCGGGTCAGTCGCTGATGAGTAAGAAAACTTTTGATAAACTGTGGATCAACCCAAGCTGGCCCCAGTCACAGCAAAGCTGCGCAACTACACCAAGGAACTGATACCTGTTCTTGGCAGAGCGGATGTGCAGGTATCTCATGGGGACGAGAAGCATGGTTTACCTTTGTGGATCATTGCAGGTGATGTGCCGATGCTACTCGGCAGGAGATGGATGGGAAAGGTCCGTGGGAGTTGGGAAGGCTTCATTCCTCCACAGACCGCTGTCCCCCCTGTTCACAAGCAGCAGTGCCGACCGAGCTGGAGGAGAGAGAAGGGCTTCGACGGGCTGCTCCAGCATGCACCGTCGGCCCGCAGGCAGAGGCCAGTTCCAGAGGACGTGTGTGTGTGTGGCGGCTCCTGGGCAAAAAGGTCAGCTGTGTGGGGTGCTCCGGAGGATGCGGCGGAGCGGGGGCCGGTGCGTTGCGGCTCCCGGGTGCGGTCGAAGTGTGGTGGATCTCGAGAGAGAGAGTCAAGAGCGAACCGTTAGGCAGTAGCAGGCTAGAGTCCAGCAGGGAAAACACCCAGCAAACCAACCTCGCAAAAGGGTCTGAAGAAGGAAAGCTGTTCATCGGCGGTCTCAATCTCGACACAGACGAGCAGGCGCTGGAAGAAGTGCTCTCCAAGTACGGGCAGATCTCCGAGATGCGAGTGATCAAGGACAGGGACATTTTCGGCTTCAGCACAGCAAGCTCAAGATGGTGGCAAGCCTCGTGGCAGCAGAGTTCTGCAGAGAAAGGCAGGCAGAGCACCTAAAATGATGACGCCCAGTGGAAGCCTCGTGGGAAAAACAAGATGGCGTCTTAAAAGAGAAATGTACCCGGGAGTCTTAAAGGGGCCTTACACCGTTGGCGGTCCCCATAAAGAGACTTTTGTAAGGGCAAGAGTGAGTCAAAATGATGACTGTGATTTGTAAGATGACGTGATTTATGACGAGTTAATATTTTGATGCTAAAATGATTTCTGTGATTAAAATGATTGATGTGATTGGTGAAAAAAGTTAATATCACAATGCACAAGTAAAACGGTTAATGGATCTGTGACTAACATGACCAATGGACTAATGCAATTTCCGATTTAATGTGATTCATGCAATGGTTCAGCAGCTGCAGATGAGTCGCAAAGGCAACTATTTTCTGAGAACAGAGGCAACGCACTAGTTGCGATATCCTGTCTCAGCGCAGCCCATTACCTCGGGCAAAAAGGGGCAGTATGCGGCCACCATACCTCACCCAGTGGAGCTGGGATTAAATAACTGTTCAGTGTACCTGCAACATTTTGATATAACTCTTCAATGCATCTATATGTACCATACAAATGTACTGTCTATGTGTACCTACTTTCTATTGGGGGCTATGTTTGTGTACTTCATCAACCATGTAAGGACTGCAAATACCACATGCTTGCACCGGATCGCAAGCATAATCCCGACATGGAGGGGGGAAGAGGGAAATGGATGGTCATGGACTCACACTCACAAATCAACTAGGACGAACAAGGCCGAGGTTTCCGGCAATGTGCTTTTGGAAATGGCAGGGTGGAGGCGGGGGGGAGTGAGATGTTATGTATTGTCCAGGTACATTAAATGTATAGTTACAATGGTGCACCACAGAGGGAGCTGTGGTGGGAGACCCGAAAGTACCTGCAAGACAGAGTATATAAGGCTGCCCACCACACCTGAGAGGCACTCTGGAGTTACACAATAAAGGGCTAAGGTCACAGCAGTTACTACAACACCAGACTGTGTGGAGTCAGTGATTTGAGTGCTACATACATCACAGGTGCAGTCTGTGATGCCCTGAACTCTGGGGAAGCCCACAAACCTCACGAATCTGGTCTGCCGCTCCACCTGCTCCTTCTCCCTGTTCATAGGGAAGAATATGTCGTCCCTCCTCCTCTAATACAGAGCACCTGTCACTTGAAGAATGGAGCTTTGTGCGGCGAACTGGGAGATGTTCGAGATATCTGCAGTTGCAGCCCGAAAAGATCCAGTCGCATAGAAATTGAGTGCGAGGGTCACCTTTGATGTGACGGTCAGAGCTGTCCTCAACCTTGTTTGAGGCTGCAGGTCTGGCTGCAGGAGATTGCACAGCTCCCTCATGATATCCTTGCAGAACTGCAGTCTCCGGAGACACAGGTCATCCGTAAGCTGCCCAGGACAGTGATAAGCTCTTTGCTGTACGTTCTCAGTTTCATTTGGATGGGGCTCAGGGCTGGTCTGAGTGCCTTGTTGCACCACAGTCACTCAAACATCTTTTTACTCATGATGGATTGGCTAGCGCCAGTGTCCAGTTCCATGGCTACGGGTAAGCCATTCAATTTTACATTTAGCATTATAGGTGGCCATTTCGTCGAAAATGTGTGCACCCCGTGTACTTCAGCATCTGCCCCCTCTCTCTGAGGCTCGAAATTGCTTTGATCCACTATGGACCGATCTTCGTCTGCCACGTGATGGTTTGCAGGTTTTGCAGAGCTTGCAGCTTGTCTGCAAGCTCGTTGGAGGTGCCCCATTGTTCCACAGCTCTTGCAAACATACCCTTTGAAGCAGCATAAATAGGCTGAATGGAAGGCTCCACAATAACAATTGCCTTGCATTCATCCTTTGTTGCAGATTTTGAGTCATCTGGGTCACCTGAGGCCTGCTGGCAGTTGCAGACTCGTGGTTTCTGCCCTGTACATTTCTGCTAGCAAACACAGTTCCAGTTAATTTATGAACATTGCTAGCACTTGTGTGCTAAGAGATTTGTTTGGTGTTATCACTGGTGGACATAAACACCTGTGCTATCGCAATGGCCTTACTGAGGGTCAGTGTCTCTACAGTCAAAGGTTTTCAAAGGATGGTCTCGTGGCCAATGCCCAGTACAAAAAAGTCTCTGAGCATTTGCTCCAGGTGGCCATCAAACTCACATTGTCCTGCAAGTCGCCTTAGCTCAGCGATGTAGCTCGCCACTTCCTGACCTTCAGATCACTGGCACGTGTAGAACCAATACCTTGACATCAGCACGCTCTCCCTCGGGTTAAGATGCTCCCGAACCAGTGTACACAGCTCCTCATACGACTTATCTGTGGATTTCACCGGAGCCAGAAGATTCTTCATGAGGCTGTAGGTCGGTGCCCCGCAGACTGTGAGGAGGACCGCTCTCCTTTTTGCAGCGCTTCCTTCTCCGTCCAGCTCGTTGGCTACAAAGTACTGGTCTAGCCATTCGACATAGGCTTCCCAGTCCTCACCCCCCGAGAACTTCTCCAGGATGCCCACAGTTTGCTGCATCTTTGCGTTGGATTCGTATTCTCGTTGCCAGTTATTGTGTTCCTAACACAGATGAGACTGCACACAGGGAGGTTAAAGTAACAGTGACCTCAGTCTTTATTAAGACACTCCAGAGTGAGGAACAGACCTGAGGGGCCGGCTTATATACAGTGCTCCCAAGGGATGTTGGGATCCCTTGGGACTTCAGGGGATGCGCTCCCTGGTGGTGGAACATGGGAGTGCATGCTTTAAAGATACACAACAGATAGGTCCTGCTGCCATCATGTGTGTGCAGGCGTCTTCCTCTCACAGCTGCCTCAATGCCTTCTCCCTCCTGCCCTCCTGCTGATGTTGCTCCTCACCCTCTGCAACCTGCTGCTACAAACATCTGCCTCCTGTGCATGCTGCCTCATGTCCATCTGGTCCACTATGTTGTGCGGGGGATCAGCAAACCCGACCTTCCTCCTGTTGGTAGTCCCTTCCTGAGGTTATTCCTGGAACACCTCTCTGGGTTCAGCTCTGTCGCCCTCTCTGTCCCTCAGCCATGTCCGCAGCCTCTGCAGCTGTTGGAGCCGGTGCCACCTTCTCCTGCGTGTCTCCCTGCCACACACAATGTGCAGGAGGTGCTCCGCTGCCAGCACTGACCCCATTTAGTTCTCCTCTGCAAGCAGAGCCTCCAGAATCACGGCTCTCTGTTGTCGAGATTGAAGAGTCTGACGTACGATCACTCAATCCCGCTGTCAATAAGCCAACTCACAATGTTTCAAAAATGTGAAAAAATCCTCTTTGTTGTCGAGATTGAAGAGCCTGGCCCACTATAACTGAATCCCGCTGTCATTAAGCCAACTCGCAATGTTTGGAAAAGTCAAAAAAAATCTCACCGACAAGAATGCTGCTATACGCAACACGCCTTTAAAGGCCGCTGGCGGTCTTGAGCATGCACTGTATATCGACTCAAAAACCTGTCGTTGGTACCGATAGGTGGTTAAAAGACTATTTGAGGTGAATTTACCTTCCGGGGCGGGTCCGTGGCGGTGCGCGTTCTGATGATGTCATCAATCAAACGGGCAATTGTGATTCCCTTATCACCAAACACACAGTGTAACATTTTCTTTCTCCAACACTTTTAATCACCACCTCGTGGAAACACTTACCCAAGAGAAATTGGCAGTCACACCAAATTCGGAATAGGAGCGCTGATTCACTTTGATCACAGCAGCCTTGACATTTGGAGTTACAAAGGTTTTACTGTCCTCGGGAAAGTTCATATTCATCAGTACCTTATGTAGATCGGACCCCAAGCTGTAAAATAAACAGATAGTTTGCACTGGACCTGATAACAAAAATAGGAATTCACTCAGGGTAGATTTTAACTTTGTCCCTTAGTAATAAAAATCAGGAAAGATGTAAACTGGGCTGACGATTCGCTCTCACCGATTTCACACTATTGCACAAAGTCACACTCTACCCCATTGACTTTGCACCACTGATGTGACGTGTCACGCTGATGGAGGGTGTAGCAAGTCACAGCTGCAATAATCATCCATTTGGCTTTTCCTGGGAAAGTTTTCTGAATATGTCACTTATTTATCACATGTCAATCCTTGTCATAATATAATCTGTATTTATGCTATTATCTAAAATATTTACATTTATTTGAAAAGCAGATATCTTAGCATGTTCTACATAAGCATAACACGATTTTCCGACAATGAAAATACCTACTTTAAATTGGAACTAAACGGCTCAGAATTTGAACCAAATGCTCCCACAGCATACCCGAAGTTCCTTTGCATGTGCAACCACAGGAGTGCCCAAATTTCCTGTCCTGAGGGGCCCCGTGGCAGGGCCCAATGTTATAAAACATTTGTAAGATATTTTATATTCATCATGTCACCCGATCTTAAGTGTTACTTATAGATATATACACAAATAGAAAGATGTGAAAAGGCCACCAGGGCCATCCATGCTTTCTCTAGCCATTAGACTCTGAAAACTCAGATACCACTCTCCCCGATGCAGAGCGTATTATCTACAAGTTGCACTGCAGCAACTCATCAAGGTTTCTTCGACAGCACCTCCCAATCCCACAGCCTCTACCACCTAAAAGGACAAAGGCAGCAGGTGCATGAGAACATCACCACCTCCAAGTTTCACTTCAAGACATACAGCATTCCGGTTTGGAAATATATCACCGTTCCTTCATCCTGGAATTCCCTCCCTAACAGCGCTGTGGAATTACCTTCACCACACAGACTGCAATGATTCAAGGCAGCTCATCATCCCCTTCTCAAGGGCAATTGGGGATGTACAATAAACACAGGCCTTTCCAGCAATGCCCAAATCCCAATAATGAATAAAGAAAAGATAGTGGAGCAAGCTTTCCTCGGTTCATTGATGGTTTTGTATAAAGTGGTTTAAACGTATCTTCCCTAGAATGTAGGCGTCAGCTGTGGCTCAATGGTAACACTCTCGTCACTTGTCCGAGTCTCACGGATGGCGAATGATATTTAAGGGGTTGATAGTGGATGGACAATGGCAAACCTTTAGAGACCGCATGGATGCACTACAACAATTGTACATCCGTGTCTGGCGTAAAAATAAAAAAGGGAAGATGGCTCAACCGTGGCTATCAAGGAAAATCAGCAATAGTATTAACGCCAAGGAAGTGGCATACAAATTGGCCAGAAATAGCAGCGAATCCGGGGACTGGGAGAAATTTAGAACTCAGCAGAGGAGGACAGGGAAAATAGAGTACAAGAGGAAGCTTGCAGGGAACATTAAGACGGACTGCAAAAGCTTCTATAGGTATGTAAAGAGAAAATGGTTAGTAAAGACAAACCTCGGTCCCCTGCAGTCAGAATCAGGGGACGTCATAACGGAGAACAAAGAAATGGCAGAACAATTGAACAAGTACTTTGGTTCGGTATTCACTAAGGAGGACACAAACAACCTTCCGGATATAAAAGGGGTCAGAGGGTCTAGTAAGAAGGAGGAACTGAGGGAAATCCTTATTAGTCGGGAAATTGTGTTGGGGAAATTGATGGGATTGAAGGCCGATAAATCCCCAGGGCCTGATGGACTGCATCCCAAAGTACTTAAGGAGGTGGCCTTGGAAATAGCGGATTCATTGACAGTCATTTTCCAACATTCCATTGACTCTGGATCAGTTCCTATGGAGTGGAGGGTAGCCAATGTAACCCCACTTTTTAAAAAAGGAGGGAGAGAGAAAACAGGGAATGATGTCAGCCTGACATCGGTGGTGGGTAAAATGATGGAATCAATTATTAAGGATGTCATAGCAGCACATTTGGAAAGAGGTGATATGATAGGTCCAAGTCAGCATGGATTTGTGAAAGGGAAATCATGCTTGACAAATCTTCTGGAATTTTTTGAGGATGTTTCCAGTAGAGTGGACAAGGGAGAACCAGTTGATGTGGTGTATTTTGACTTTCAGAAGGCTTTCGACAAGGTCCCACACAAGAGATTAATGTGCAAAGTTAAAGCACATGGGATTGGGGGTAGTGTGCTGATGTGGATTGAGAACTGATTGGCAGACAGAAAGCAAAGAGTCGGAGTAAATGGGTACTTTTCAGAATGGCAGGCAGTGACTAGTGGGGTACCGCAAGGTTTGGTGCTGGGGCCCCAGCTGTTTACATTGTACATTAATGATTTAGACGAGGGGATTAAATGTAGTATCTCCAAATTTGCGGATGACACTAAGTTGGGTGGCAGTGTGAGCTGCGAGGAGGATGCTGTGTAGCTGCAGAATGACTTGGATAGGTTAGGTGAGTGGGCAAATGCATGGCAGATGAAGTATAATGTGGATAAATGTGAGGTTATCCATTTTGGTGGTAAAAAGAGAGAGACAGACTATTATCTGAATGGTGACAGATTAGGAAAAGGGGAGGTGCAACGAAACCTGGGTGTCATGGTACATCAGTCATTGAAGGTTGGTATGCAGGTACAGCAGGCGGTTAAGAAAGCAAATGGAATGTTGTCCTTCATAGCGTGGGGATTTGAGTACAGGGGCAGCGAGGTATTACTACAGTTATACCACACCTGGAGTATTGTGTACAGTTTTGGTCTCCTAACTTGAGGAAGGACATTCTTGCTATTGAGGGAGTGCAGCGAAGGTTCACCAGACTGATTCCCGGGATGGCGGGACTGACATATCAAGAAAGACTGAATCAACTGGGCGTGTATTCACTGGAGTTCAGAAGAATGAGAGGGGATCTCATAGAAACGTTTAAAATTCTGACGGGTTTAGACAGGTTAGATGCAGGAAGAATGTTCCCAGTGTTAGGAAATCCAGAACCATGGGTCACAGTCGAAGGATAAGGGGTAAGCCATTTAGGACCGAGATGAGGAGAAACTTCTTCACCCAGAGAGTGGTGAACCTGTGGAATTCTCGACCACAGAAAGTTGTTGAGGCCAATTCACTAAATATATTCAAAAAGGAGTTAGATGTAGTCCTTACTACTAGGGGGATCAAGGGGTATGGCGAGAAAGCAGGAATGGGGTATTGAAGTTGCATGTTCAGCCATGAACTCATTGAATGGTGGTGCAGGCACGAAGGGTGAAATGGCCTACTCCTGCACCTATTTTCTATGTTTCTATGTTTCTATGATTAGTTTAATGTTCAGTGTGGCTAGACTCATGATTGTGCAACGAAGGAATGTGCAACAAAGGAATGCTCTGCTTTATAAGGGGAGGAGAATAAACCTAAGAGGATTTAAATATAGACTAAAATCATCATGAGACTTTGTGATTGTTTATTGGGTAAGGAATTTAAGGGTGGCATTTTTTTACTCATTTTTTACTGTATAATAGATTAATATTTATTATTTAATAATTAAATTTAATATAATTTAAAAAGGGAGAAAGGGATACACCGAGTAATTAAAGGCCAGTCAGCCTAACCTCAGTGGTGGGAAAATTATTTGAGAAAATTCTGAGGCACAAGATAAATCTTCACAGATTAATCGGGGACAGTCAGTATGGATTTGTTAAGGGAAGGTCATGTCTGACTAAGTTGATTGAATTTTTTGAGGCTGTAGCAAGGAGGGTCGATGAGGGTAGTATGTTTGATGTTGTGTGAGAATTTTAGCAAGGCTTTTGATAAGGTCCCACAGGGAAGACTGGTCGAAAGTAAAAGCCCATGGGATCCAAGACAAATTGGCAAGTTGGACTCCAAATTAGCTCAGAGGCAGGAAGCAAAGGGTAATGGTTAATGGGTGATTTTGTGACTGGAAGGCTGTATACAGTGGGGCTCCGCAGGGCTCAGTACTGGGTCACTTGCTTTTTGTGGTATAAGTCAATGATTTACACTTGAATGTAGGGGGTATGATTAAGAAGTTTGCAGGTGATACAAAAATTGGCTGTGTAGTTGATAATGAAGAAGAAAACTGTAGACTGCAGGAAGCTATCAATCAACTGGTCAGCTGAGCAGAACAGTGGCAAATGGAAGTCAATCTGGAGAAGAGTAAGGCAATGCATTTGGGAAGGGCTAACAAGGCAAGGGAATACACATTAAATGGTAGGACACTGAGAAGTGTAGCGGAACAAAGGGACCTTGGAGTGCATGTCCACAGATCCCTGAAGGCAGCAGGCCAGTAGATAAGAAGGCACACAGAATACTTGCCTTTATTAGTCAAGGCATAGAATACAAGAGCAGGGAGGTTATGCTTGAACTGTACAAAACACTAGTTAGGCCACAGCTAGAGTACTACATGCAGTTCTGGTCACCACATTACAAGAAAGATGTTTTGCACTGGAGAGGGTACAGAGGAGATTTATGGGGATATTACCTTTACTGGGGAATTATAGCTATGAGGAAAGATTGGATAGGCTGGGGTTGTTTTCTTTGGAACAGCGGAGTCTGAGGGGAGATCTTTTTGAAGTGTATAAAATTATGAGTGGCCAAGATAGAGTGAATAGGAAGGACCTATTTCCCTTAGCAGAGGAGTCAACAATCAGGGGGCATAGATTTAAAGTAATTGGTAGGAGGTTTAGAAGGGATTTGAGGGGGTGGTGGGGGTCTGGAACTCACTGCCTGAAAGGGTGATAGAGGCAGAAACCCTCACCACTTGAAGTGCCGTAACCTACAAGGCTACGGACCAAGAGGCTGGATAGCTCTTTGTCGGCCATGATGGGCCAAAATGGCCTCCTTCTGTGCTGTAAATTTTCATAATTCTATGATATTTCATGGGAGACAAATTAAACTTTAGTTTTTGATGCTACTATGTGGTGAAGGAATGACCATGCGGAGAGGCAGAATTGTGGTGAGCTTGTTTATATTTTAGTGATCAGCTTTTTTTGTTGCTGGAAGTGGTGAATAGTGATTGTATGGTACAATGGAATGATCACGATGTTGTAAGTGTTTTTAATATTGAATAAATCCAATTAAAAAAGCACTCTCACCTCTGAATCAGAAGGTGGTTGGTTCAAACCCCAATCCTGTGGCTTGAGCACAAAACCTAGACTGACACTCCAGTGCAGTATCGAAGGAGTGCTGCTTTGACAGAGGTGCCATCCTGTGGATGAGTCGTTAAACTGACGCCCTATATGTCCTCTTATGTGGTCGAAACGATCCCATGGCACTATTTCGAAGAAGAGCAGGGAACTTATCACCGGTGTCCTGGGCAATATTTATCCCTCAATCAACATAAGAAAAACAGTTTATCTGGTCATTATCACATTACTGTTTGTGGGAGCTTACTGTGCGCAAATTGGCTGCCATGTTTCCCATATTACAACAGCGACTACACTCGAAAAGTACTTCATTGGCTGTAAAGCGCTTTAAGTCGTCCAGTGGTCATGAAAGATGCTATATAATGTGAGTGAGTAGTGAATGAGTGTGTGAGTGAGTGGAGTGAGTGAGTCAGTGAGTCAGTGAGTGAGTCAGTGAGTCAGTGAGTCAGGGTCTTCTTTCTTTCTTTTGCTCTTTCTTTCGCTCTCTCTTTCTTTCACTCTCTCTTTCTTTCGCTCTTTCTTTCTTTCACTCTTTCACAGTTTGAGACAAGCACTGACGTGCTGCTGCAGGCTGTGAGAGGCCGAGGGTGCTGCTGTACTTCGCCTCAGGCAGGGAGCAGTGACAAACAGCTTGAAGATACACATGGCAGCAAATAGTTGAGGAACTGAAGGTGGTTGTACGTTCCAGCACACACGGAGACAGTGCTAAAAGAGGGTCACTAGAAAGGAGCAATGTTGGGCACCGGCTGGCAATGCTTCTCAGCAAGGACAGGGTGATTGTTGTGTGCACCTCAGTACACTTTGTCCCTCACAGTCTGTATTGTTTTCTGTGGGCCCTGAAACTCAACTGTCTTCACCTTTCTACATCTTCTTTGTACAGTCCTCATTCCGATAGCACAAGAATGCCCACTGATAAAAGCTTCAAGTTTGTCCACCTCCTCACCTGCAGGATACGCATCACTTTCTCACCAGCCCCTACCCCCTCTGACAATGGCTCCTTCCAGAACATTGTCCGGTAAGATCCTATCAGAAGGACTCTCACATGTACTATCCAGGAGCAGTAGGACCATGGGAAATACTTGCCTGTACCGTGTTAGTGTTACAATACTTAGTTCCTTTCTGTATTACTGTCCTTTTTGTGCCTTTGTGAGGTCTCCTCTGGTTTCTGGAACTGGCTGGTCCCAGGACTAGTTGGAAAACAGCCACTTGAGAAGTAGTAGCACCAGTAGCAGCACCCCCAGCACTGCACTTACCCCACCCATTGAGGAACTCCAATATATTCACTCCCAAAGGGTCAGACAGTGTAATGACTCAAGAGTCTTGTTACTGTAAACTGCGTCAAGTGTAAACCTGATCCATCTTTATTCGCGCCCAAAGTACCCGCATGACCTAGTACCCACACTTATATACACCCGTGACCGCGCACACGCACATACAGCCCGATGACCTCCGACAGCGCCCTCTGGTGTCTGGTGACCCCAGGTATCAATATATAACAACAATCCCCCTTTCAAGATCTTAATATCAGTCTTTTTACAAATTAGGACGGTCTGGGACTTTCCGCTCACGACTTGATTGTCTCAGTTCAACTTTAGTTCTAGGCGAGCGTTGTGAGTCAGTTGTGACTCAAGGCTGAATAACAGATCTGGTGAGAGTGGTAATGACCACATCAGAGACTGAAGGTCCAGGTTCAGGAATGACAGCAGAGTCCTCTGATGAATGAACATTGGTTGGTTGGTCACTGACTGCATCTTCCTCAAACGGTTCCAGTTCATCCGTGTGCCGCAGTTTTACTTGGTCAACATGTTTCATGCATGTTTGCCCATTCTTGAGCACCACAAGAGTTACCCTCCTTGGCTGTAACAGTACCAATGATCCACTTTGGACCTTGACCATAGTTTAGTACATATACTGGACTGTATATCCAGTATTGAAATATCACGTGACACAGCAGCATGATCATGATATCATTGCTGACTTTGATGTCTGTTTTCAACACGATCATTCAAATCAGGATGAACAAGAGAAAGCTTGGTCTACTGATTTCTCTTCATCAGTAGTTCAGCAGGGGAAACCCCAGTAAGCATATGAGGTCGTGTCCTGTAACTGAGCAATATATAAGACAAACGAGTCTGCAGTGAACCCAGAGTTACACGTTTCATACTTTGCTTGATCGTTTGAACAGCATGCTCTGCTTGATCATTAGAAGCAGGTTTGAATGGAGCTGACTTCACATGTCTAATACCATTGAGCTCCATGGACTCCTGAAACTCAAGACTTGTGAAACAAGATCCGTTGTCGCTCACAATGTAAGGTAAGCCATGAGTAGCAAACATGACACGAAGGCTCTCAATAGTGGCTGTAGATGTACTGGATAATGATACACTCTATCCACTTTGAATATGCATCCACCACAACAAAAATCATTTTTCCCAGGAAAGGACCCGCAAAATCAATCTGGATCCTCGACCATGGTTTAGATGGCCACGATCACAGGCTCAGCGGAGATTCCGCTGGTACTTTACTCAGCTGCATGCAGGTCATCATTGGCAGTCCCTCGGAATCGGGGAAGACTTGCTTCCACTCCTGAAGTGAGTTCTTTGGTGGCTGAACAGTCCAATACGAGAGCCACAGACTCTGTCACAGGTGGGACAGATAGTTGTTGAGGGAAGGGGTGGGTAGGATTGGTTTGCTGCACGCTCTTTCCGCTGCCTGCGCTTGATTTCTGCATGCTCTCGGCATTGAGACTCGAGGTGCTCAACGCCCTCTCGTTGCACTTCCTCTACTTAGGGCAGTCTTGGGCAAGGGAGTCCCAGGTGTCAGTGGGGTTGTCGCATTTTATCAGGGAGGCTTTGAGGGTGTCCTTGTAGCATTTCCGCTGCCCACCTTTGGTTCGTTTGCCATGAGGGAGCTACGAGTAGAGCACTTGCTTTGGGAGTCTCGTGTCTGGCATGCAGACTATGTGGCCTGCCCAGTGGAGCTGATCGAGTGTGAACAGTGGTTCAATGCTGGAAATGATAGCCTGAATGAGGATGCTGATGTTGGTGCACCTGTCCTCCCAGGGGATTTGTAGGATCTTGCGGAGACATTGTTGGTGATATTTCTCCAGCAACTTGAAATGTCTACTGTACATGGTCCATGTCCCTGAGCCATACAGGTAGGCGGGTATTACTACAGCCCTGTAGACCATGAGCTTGATGGCACTTTTGAAGTCCTGGTCTTCAAACACTCTTTTCCTCAGGCGGCTGAAGGCTGCACTGGCACACTGGAGGCAGTGTTGGATCTCGTCGTCGATGCCTGCTCTTGTTGATAGGAGGCTCCCGAGATATAGGAAGTGGTCCACGGTGTCCAGGGCCGCGCCGTGGATCTTGATGACTGGGGGGGCAGTGCTGTGTGGTGAGGACAGGCTGGTGGAGGAACTTTGTCTTATGGATGTTTAGCATAAGGCCCATGCTTCGTACGCCTCAGTAAATACGTCGACCATGTTCTGGAGTGCAGCCTCTGTATGTGCGCAGATGCAGGCGTCATCCGCGTACTGTAGCTCAACGACAGAGGTTGGGGTGATCTTGGATCTGGCTGGAGACGGTGTAGGTTGAACAGGTTCCCACTGGTTCTGTCATTTAGCTCCACTCCAGCGGGGAGCTTGTTGAGAGGTGGAGAATGGCAGCGAGAAAGATTGAGAAGAGGGTTGGAGCGATGACACAGGCCTGTCTGACCCCGGTCCGGATGTGGATTGGGTCTGTGATGGATCCATTGGTAAGCATCACGGCTTGCATGTCGTCGTGGAGTAGGCGGAGGATGGTGCCGAACTTTTGGGGTCATCCGAAACGGAGGAGGACGCTCCATAGACCCTCGCGGTTGACAGTATCAAAGGCCTTTGTAAGATCGTCGCTAGAGTCCTCCTCAACCGTCTTCTTCCTGTGGCGGGGGGGCGGGGAGGAGCTCCTCCCAGAGTCACAGTGCGGATTTTGTCCCTTACGGGGCACAACGGACATGATTTTTGCAGCACGACAGCTACAGGAAAAGTGCAGGGAACAGCGCCAGCCCTTATACATGGCCTGCCTGCAAGTATTGCACTGATGCATACATGATTCCAGATCAGAGTCAATTCCAGGCCACCATACATGAGACCTAGCAATGGCTTTCATCATGACAATACCAGGATGTAGTTTATGTACAAATTTTTCTCTACCTTTCTGAGGCATAATGACACGATTACCCCAGAGTAAACAATCTGACTGAATGGACAGCTCATCTTTGTGATGGTTGTAAGGTTCGGTCTCATCATACATCTCCATAGGTATTGCAGACCAATCACCATTCAGGACACAAAGCTTCACAACCGATAAAATAGGGTCATGGCTGGTCCAGATCCTAACTTGTTGAGCAGTGACAGGAGTTCCTTCACTCTCAAAACCATCCATTACTAACAGTAGATCTGCAGGTTGAGGCGTCTTCATATCAGGTGTGGGCAAAGGCAGATGACTCAGTGCATCGGCACAATTCTCAGTACCAGGTCTATGATGAATAACGTATTCATAGGCAGACAATGTTAACGCCCACTTCTGAATATGAGACAATGCATTGGTATTAATATCTGTTTTCAGAAAACAATGAAATGAGTGGCTTGTGATCCGTTTCGAGTTCAAAACGAAGACCAAACAGGTACTGATGCATCTTTTTTACCCCATACGCACTGGCCAAAGCTTTTTTATATACCATGCTGTAAGCTCTTGCCACTTTTAATAAACTTCTCAAAGCGTATGCAACAGGTTGCAGCTTACCCGACTCATTTGCTTGTTGGACTACACAGCCACCTCCATATGATGAAGATCACAAGCCAATACAAGACGCTTACATGGATTATAATGAACAAGCAACTTGTTTGAACAGATCAGATTCTTAGCTTTCTCAAAGGCTCTATCTTGAGACACACCCCAGACCCAGTTGTCGCCTTTTCTGAGTAGCATGTGCAGTGGCTCTAATAAAGTGCTCAATCTGGGTAAGAAATTACCAAAGTAGTTGAGTAGGAACGAACGCAGCTCCGTCACATTCTGAGGCCTGGGTGCATTTTTGATGGCCTTGGTTTTCGAATCAGTAGGCCTGATGCCATCAGCAGAAATCTTCCTCCCCAGGAATTCAACTTCAGATGCCATGAAGACACACTTCAAACGTTTCAGCATGAGTCCCACTTTGTTCAGACAATGTAGGACTTCTTCAAGATTGTTCAGATGTTCAATATGTCGCGACCTGTGATCAGAATGTCGTCTTGAAACACGACAGTTCTAGGAACGGACTTCAGTAGACTCTCCATATTCCTCTGAAATATGGTTGCAGCCGAACGAATTCCAAAAGGACAAACAGTCCTTTATGGGTGTTGATGCAGGTGAGTTTCTTCGAAGTGCCAACATGCTGCTGTGTCATGTAGGCCAACGTCAGATCTAGCTTAGTGAACGACTTTCCACCAGCTAGCATGGCGAGCAGGTCATCAGCCTTCGGTAACGGATACTGATCCTGTTTCAAAAATCGGTTAATCGTAACCTTGTAGTTTTCACAGATCCTGACAGTGCCAATCACTCTTCAACACAGGAACAATAGGACAGGCCCACTCGTTAAACTTGACCGGTGATATGACCCCTTCACATTGGAGTCTGTCAAGCTCAATTTCAACCTTCTCCCTCATCATGTAAGGAACAGACTGAGCTTTATGATAAACAGGCCTTGCATCAGAATCCAGGTGAATCTGCACCTTGGCTCCAGTAAATTTACCAATTCCCGGTTCAAACAAAGAAGGAAACTTCTTCCACACTTGAACACACTTGACATCATTCCAGTTCAGCTTGATTTTCTCGAACCAATTCCTGCCGAACAGGGTTGGACCATTACCTGGGACAATCCATAATGGTAGATCTTGAATCACACCATCATATGACACCTTGACTACTGCACTGCCAATCACCGGTATGAGTTCCTTCGTGTAAGTACTCAACTTGGCATTGACTGGACTCAGCTTAGGCTTCATAGCCTCAGTGTCCCACAGCTTGTCAAATGTCCTTTGGCTCATTATCGACTGACTCATACCCGTGTCCAGCTCCATTGATACAGGCACGCCATTCAGCTTCACATTAACAATTATCGGCTGGCTCTTTGCCAAGAACGAATACAGACCATACACTTCCTGCTCGGGTTGTGTATCCGGGCCAGCACTGGGCTGGTCATCATCAACAATGTGATGAGCAGCAGCACGCTTGCTCAGTTGTGGGCACATTTTCTGAAGATGCCTCACTTTCGAACAGCCATTACAGGAGTACTGTTTAAACCGACACTACTGAGGCCGATGATTGCCCCACAACACCAACAGGGTGAAATCAGATTCGTACCAGTTGGCATACTCTAAGCAGCTACAGATTTCACATAAACAGTCGAGTAGGCCCTGCCATAAGCAACTCTGCCAGAAGACGACACAATCTTGTTTACAGTACCTGCCGTGGAGCTCCGACTCTTCGATGATATCTGCCTCAAATTATCATCAGTCGTCATGCATGCCTGGGCAGTCGCGATGGCCTTTTTCAAATCCAGTTTCTCTTCGGCCAACAACTTCCGAAGAATCACATCGTGGTTGATGCCTATTATGAAGAAATCTCTCAACATGTCTTCCAACATGTTCCCGAACTTACAATGCTCAGCAAGAGATCATAGGTCGGTGACGAATCCCGACACATCCTGGCCCTTAGCACGAACATGCGGATAGAAGCGATAGCGTGAGATGATCCCCACTTTTGGTTTAAAATGGTCACACACCAAAACACACAAATCCTCGTACTCTTTGTCCGTTGGACGTAAAGGCGAGAGAAGGTTCTTCATGAGGCCGTAAACTTTCTGACCACAAACAGTGAGGAAAACCGCCCTGCGCCAAACTGTGTCAGCCTCTCCCTCCATTTTGTTGGCCAGAAAATATTGATCCAGGCGGTCAACGAAATCCGCCCAATCCTCGCCATCCATGAATTTGTGAAGAATTCCAATAGTGTCCATTGTACATGCGAAGGTTCTTAATTTACCTCATCGCCAAATGTAATGACTCAAGAGACTTGTTATTGTAAACTGCGTCAGGTGTAAACCTGATCCATCTTTTTCCGCGCCCAACGTACCCGCGTGACCTAGTACCCATGCTTATATACACCCGTGACCGCGCACACGTGCATACAGCCAAATGATCTCCGACAGTAGCGCCCTCTGGTGTCTGGTGACCCCAGGCATCATACATAACAGACAGCCAGCACGCGGGCAGCATAAGTGATGAGTCACAGAGCATGGGTGGACAGCAGCAGGAAGCCGCTAGCCAACAGATAAGGTCAGCTCCCTCTCCAGCTGCTGAGGCAAACCAGATCACCACAGCCCAGCTTTTAAGAGAAGCTTGCTTCTGAGTGTGTGTGATTGGGGGTCATTGAAGGATCTGTCCAGAAACTCCCAACAAATGACAGCAAGCATGAAAGAATCCAGCAGCAATTCCAGGGCCACCTGCAGTGCAGCCCCACACAGCAGAGGCCGCAATGACAGCTCAAACGCTTGGCTCAAGTGGAGCATAAACGTGGCATGGACTGGTTGGGCCAAATGGCCTATTTCTGTGCCGTATATCCGATATAATTCTATGATCCGGGCTTTGTGCCGCACCATCATTACATCACTGGGATAAACGCACACAAGAAAAGAAATAGACGGGACTGCTAAGTGCTTAAGCGGACAACAGGAAATGGGTAAATGGCAGCGGTAATTTATAGATTTGTGTGCACAGACACCTAAATCGCTTTGCTCATTCACAGCTCCTAATCTCTCACCATTATGGAAATATTCCAATTCATCTTTCTCACATCCAAAGTGGATGACTGCACACTTCCCCACATTGAACTCCATCTACCATGGGTTAGCCAACTCACTTAGTCCATCTTTGTCCCTTGTAACAGGGGTAATTCCACAATCTGACACTTCCAATGGGGAGCAGCACTCAGCGGAAGCACACCTTGAGAAACCTACTATTATTATATTACTGCCTGCACTCTAAGTGACAACCACCATCCCCGCTTCTATTCTGTAACATCTGGACCTATGTAGCTCTTCTAGTTCCAGTATTCATTTTCTCTCATATATACTGCTCAATATACCCCTCGGTCTCGCTACATTTAATCCTCTCTCACTGCACAAGGCAAGGTCATCTATATGAGTCTAATTCAGGTGAAGACTGTCCTGTCTAAACAGAATCCTTTGCCTCAGACATAAACTTTGTTTTCCAAAATATAACCTTATCTGGAAGAGAGAACACTCCAGATAGCAAATTGGTGAAAAGGACAATTTAGGATGAGCATGGCTTTACTAGAAACCAACAGATCAGCTGGCTCTTCAGTTCCAGGAGTATTGAAGTGGGTAAGAGAATGGAAAGGGGAATCCTCTAGTTGTGGATGGAAAAGAGAAGGATAGGAACAGAAAACCTACAACTTAATTATGTCCAACAGGTAACAGCGATTAGAAACTTCTGAGCAGGAAATAAGAAAGTGACAAATCAACAGCGGACAGTTTGTAAAGAAACAGGGAATACAATCTATTCTTAATTCAAAGCTATTATTTGTTTGAAAAAAATGTGATTAATCAGTGTAAAGTCCTTACACAATACCACAAATCCACACGAGGCACATTCTATGGTCAAGGTCACTCTGTGACCTGCACCTTTATTCACAGGACCAAGAAGTGATGACCCTGAGTGGGACCTCCCGTTATATACCTGGATGACCAGGTGAGGAGTGTCTCCCACAAGTTCACCCCCTGTGGTCAATGTGTGCATTTCTCAAGTATACACAGTATTGCAGTGTTGTTACATGAAGATTACATACATGACATCACCTCCCCCCCAACGTCTTCTTGGGATCACAGATTAAGTCTTTCGGGTGGTCTGCGCTCCCTCGTGGAGCGCCGCAGTTGGGGCTCTGGCTGTTGAGCCTTGGCCTGCGTGATTCTGGCCTGTTCGGGCTGACCGCAGGGACTGTGCATGCTGCTGAATGTTCTTGTTGCTCGTTCACTGGCGGTGGTGTGAATACTGTAGTGTCTCTGCACCTTGTTACAAACTCACACGAGGTATGGATATATCAGACATGGTCACTCTGTGACCTTCACTTTATTTCCAGGACTGAAGAGTGTTGATCCTGGGTGGGACCTCCCCTTTTATGCCTGGAAGCCCAAGTGAGGAGCTCACTCCCTGTGGTCAGGGTGTGCATTACAAGGGTACAGGTACAGTATGCATGAGTTACAGTTACATAATTATAGTCATTGCAAGATGGTGAAATACATGACATCACCTCCCCCCTTAGGTCTTTTAGTTTCAGAGGTTAAGTCTATCGGGTGGTCGGCGCTCTCTCGTGGTGCGCCGCAGTTGTGGCTCTGGTGGCTGAGCCTCAGCACGCGTCTCTGTCACTTGAAGTGATTCCGGCCTGTCTGGGCTGGTCACAGGGACTGTGCATGCTGAGCGCTGTCTTTGTTGCTCGTGCGCTGGCAGTGGTGTGGGTGCTATCTCATCATGCTCTTCTTTCGGTTCCTCCGTGTCTGCACTGAACCTTGTCTTTAATGTTCCAAGTGTTTGCGGTATATCTGCCCATTGTTTAGTCTGACCAGCATGATCCTGTTTCCTTCTTTGCCAATTACGGCGCCCTCAAGCCATTTGGGTCCAAAAGCATGGTTAAGAACAAATACCGGGTCATCTATTTCTATACACCTCCCCCTTGAGTTTCGATCATGGAGCTCGGTTTGGGACTGGCGCTTGCCCTCAACAATGTCTGCCAGGGCTGGGTGAATGAGGGACAGCCGCGTCTTGAGTGTGCGTTTCATGAGGAGTTCCGTTGGCGGGACTCCCGTGAGCGAGTGCGGCCGAGACCTGTAGGACAGCAGGAAGCGCGATAGGCGGTACTGAAGGGAGGGTCCTTGGATGCGTAGCATGCCCTGCTTTATGACTTGGACCGCCGTTCCGCCTGGCCATTGGAGGCCAGCTTGAACGGCGCTGTCCAGACGTGCTTGATCCCATTGCCCGACATAAACTCCTGGAATTCATGGCTGGTAAAACACGGGCCATTATCGCTGACCAGGATGTCTGGCAAGCCGTGGGTCGCGAAAACCGTACGCAGACTCTCCACAGTGATGGATGCCATGCACGAGTTCAATATGATGCACTCGATCCACTTCGAGTATGCATCGACAACGATCAGGAACATTTTTCCCATGAGCAGGCCCGCATAGTCCACGTGAATACGTGACCATGGCCTTGTGGGGCAGGGCCACGGGCAGAGTGGGGCCTCCCTGGGGCATTGCCAGCTGGGCACACGTCGTGCACCTGCGAACCCAGTGTTCCAGGTCTGAGTCAATCCCCGGCCACCACACATGTGACCGGGCAATGGCCTTCATTAACACGATGCCAGGGTGCTCGCTGTGGAGTTCCCTGATGAACGCTTCCCTTCCTTTCTGGGGCATGACTACCCGGCTGCCCCATAACAGGCAGTCGGCTTGGACGGAGAGTTCATCCATCCGTCTCTGAACGACCTGACTTCCTCGGGGCATGCCCTGTGTGCAGGCACCCAATCCCCAGTCAGGACACATTTCTTTATCATGGATAGGAGGGGGTCCCTGTTGGTCCAGAGTTTGATCTGGCGGGCTGTGATGTGGGAGCCCGCAGTGTCAAAAGCCTCAACGGCCATGACCATCTCGGCGCTCTGCTCCGACGCCCACTCGGTGGTGGCCAGTGGGAGACTGCTGAACGCGTCAGCGCAATTTTCGGTGCCTGGCCGATGCCGTATGGTGTAGTCATACACAGCCAGCGTGAGGGCCCATCGCTGTATGCGAACTGATGCATTAGCATTGACAGCCTTGCTGTTGGACAACAGGGATGTTAACGGCTTGTGGTCTGTCTCGAGCTCGAACCGTCTACCGAAAAGTGACTGGTGCATCTTTTTCACACCGCACACACACGTGAGTGCCTCCTTCTCGACCATGCCGTATCCACGCTCTGCCTGGGAGAGCGACCTGAAGGTGTAAGCCACCGGTTGGAGTCAGCCGTCATCGTTACCCTGCAGCAAAACACACCCAACCCCGTAGGATGACGCATCGCATGTTAAAACCAGTTTTTTACAGGGGTCATACAAAGTCAACAGTTTGTTGGAACACAGCAGGTTCCTCGCCTTATTGAAAGCCTGTTCTTGACAATCCCCCCAAAGATCATTCACAACCTTTACGGAGGAGCATGTAACGGCTCCAACAATGTGCTTAAGTTCGGCAGGAAGTTCCCAAAATAATTCAAGAGTCTCAGGAATGATCGCAACTCCAACGTGTTGACGGGCCTGCGCGCCCGGCGAATCGCCTCAGTTTTTGATTCAGTGGGCCGGATCCCATCTGCGGCAACCCTCCTGCCCAGGAACTCGACATCTGGGGCCAAAAACACGCACTTGACCTTTTTCAGCCGCAGGCCTACCTGTTCCAATCGGCGTAGCACCTCCTCCAGGTTGCGGAGGTATTCCTCAGTGTCTCGACCCGTTATAAGGACGTCGTCTTGGAACACGATCGTTCCAGGGATGGACTTGAGCAAGCTTTCCATGTTTGGCTGAAAGATAGTCGCTGCCAAACGAATGCCAAACGGGCACCTGTTGTAAACAAATGATCCTTTGTGTGTCGTGATGGTCATCAGAAACTTGGATTCTTCAGCCAGGTCCTGAGTCATGTAGGCCGAAGTGAGGTCCAGCTTCGTGAACAGCTTACCACCTGCCAGCGTGGCAAAAAGGTCCTCCGCTCTCGGGAGTGGGTATTGGTCTTGCAGCGACACTCGGTTGATGGTGGCTTTGTAGTTGCCACAAATCCTAACCGAGCTATCTGCTTTGAGGACAGGAACAATGGGACTTGCCCAGTCGCTGAATTCAATGGGCAAAATTATGCCCTCTCTGAGCAGCCTGTCCAGTTCACTTTCAATTTTTTCACGCATCATGTATGGCACCGCTCTGGCTTTGTGGTGCACTGGTCTGGCATCCGGAGTGATGTGTATCACTACTTTGGTGCCCTTGAACATTCCGACACTGGGTTGAAAGAGTGACTCAAATTTTTGCAATACCTGCGAGCATGAACTTCGGTCCACGGATGAAATGGCGTGCACATCCCCCCATTTCCAATTCATCTCAGCTAGCCAACTCCTCCCCAAGAGCGCGGGGCCATTTTCCGGAACAATCCAGAGTGGCAGCTGGTTCTGTGATCCATTATGTGTTACCACCAAGTTTGCACTGCCCAGCACTGGGATAATCTCTTTGCTGTACGTATGTAGCTGCGTCTCAATGCGTTCCAATTTGGGCCTGCAAGCTCTGTGTGACCTTAGTCTCTCAAATTGTTGGGCGCTCATAAAGGACTGGCTAGCCCCAATATCCAGCTCCATGTGCACCAGGATGCCATTCAGTAAGACTTTCATCATCATGGGTGGCATTTTGGTGTATGAGCTGTGGACGTCGGCCACATGAACTCTCTGAACTTCAGCATCCATGGTTGTTCCCCAGTCCTCATCCTGCATTTCAGACCCCTCGTCTGGTTCGTCTGTCTCACAGACTAGCCTCGCTATTGCCTTTTTGCACATCCTGGCCAGGTGTCCCTTGACATTATAAATCCTACAGGTGTAAAGTTGGAACCTGCAGATTTTTGCAGTGTGTCTGCCCCCACATTTCCAACACGAGCTGAGATTGCTGTTAACAAAAGGGCTATTCCCAGGCATTCCTCTCTGATGGCTCGTTTGGCTGTTTCTAAGCACTCTGATGGAGGGTGTTAATTGTCCCATCACAGGATTGTTTCTCGTAATGGCATGAATTGCCGATCTCCTTTCCATTGTCCCTGTTGCAGGCCCACCCTGGAGTTAGTTGCGGCCTGGACGATGTCAAATTGCCCTTGCCTGCCTGTGGGGTTCTGTGTCCTTTTTTACAACATTAACTCCCTGGTTCAACGCAACATTGAAACCAAGGCTGTGTGCGTAAATTAGCTTGGTCTCCTCTTCCCCTGTCATAAAGGTCTGAGCTATCAACGCTGTCCCTTCCAAAGTCAAATCCTTAGTCTTTATGAGCTTCCAGAAAATGTCGGCATGATTAATGCCCTCGATGAAAAAGTCCCTTAACATCTCCCCCCTGCAGGCATCGGAGAACTTACAGAGACTGGCCAAATGGCGCAGTTCCGCCACGAAGTCCGAGATGTTTTGACCCTCCCAATGCCGGTGAGAGTAGAACCGGTGCCGGGCCATGTATATGCTACTTGCCGGTTTGAGATGCTCACTGATCAGCTGGCTGAGCTCTTCGAAGGACTTGTCCGCTGGCTTTTGGGGTATGAACAGGTCTTTCATCAGCGTATACGTCCGTGGACCACAGCTGGTCAGTAGATGCGCCCTCCACTTGTCAGCCGCTGCCTCTTCCAGCCAGTCCTTTGTGACAAAGCTCTGCTGGAGTCTTTCCACAAAGTCGTTCCAGTCCTCACCCACACAGTAGCGTTCCTCTGTGCCACCGGTGGCCATCCTCGTGGTTCAGTCATTCCCGATTCTCGTCGCCAGATGTAGTGTCTCTGCACCTTGTTACAAACTCACACGAGGCATGGATATATCAGATACGGTCACTCTGTGACCTTCACTTTATTTCCAGGACTGAAGAGCGCTGATCCTGGGTGGGACCTTCCCTTTTATACCTGGAAGCCCAGGTGAGGAGCTCACTCCCTGTGGTCAGGGTGTGCATTACAAGGGTACAGGTACAGTATGCATGAGTTACAGTTACATACTTATAGTCATTGCAAGATGGTGAAATAGATGACAAATACCATCTCATGATCTTCCTCAGGTTCCTCAGAGTCCATGCTGAAATTTTTTTTACTTGGTTCAGATGCTTGCGGCATATCTGCTCATTGTTAAGTTTAATCACAATGACCCTATTCCCCTCTTTGTCTATTACAGTACCTTCAAGCCATTTGGGCCCCAAAGCGTGATTGAGAACAAATACGGGGTCACCAATTTCTATACATCTCCCCCTTGAATTACGGTCATGGTACTCATTTTGGGACTGTCGCTTGCCTTTAACAATGTCGGATAAGACAGGATGAATGAGGGACAGCCGAGTTTTGAGTGTACGTTTCATAAGGAGCACCGCAGGCGGGACCCCCGTGAGCGAGTGCGGTCGGGACCTATAGGCCAGCAGGAGGCGCGATAGGCGGCATTGAAGGGAGGGACCTTGAATCCTGAGTATGCCTTGTTTTATGATTTGGACCGCACGTTCCGCTTGGCCATTGGAGGCCGACTTAAACGGTGCTGTCCCGACATGGTTGATGCCATTACCCAGCATAAACTCCCGGAATTCGTAGCTAGTGAAACATGGGCCATTATCGCTTACAAGGATGTCCGGCAAACCGTGGGTTGTAAAGACCGCACGTAGAATCTCCACAGTGGTGGATGTCGTGCACGAATT
This sequence comes from Pristiophorus japonicus, assembly GCF_044704955.1. Taxonomy (NCBI): domain Eukaryota; kingdom Metazoa; phylum Chordata; class Chondrichthyes; family Pristiophoridae; genus Pristiophorus; species Pristiophorus japonicus. Next base: position 83,733 of record NW_027254807.1, on the reverse strand, counting down.
CAAAATGATGCACGCGATCCATTTCGAATACGCATCAACCACGATGAGAAACATTTTCCCCATGAAGGGGCCCACGTAGTCTAAGTCAATGCGTGACCATGGCCTGGTGGGCCAGGGCCACGGGCTGAGTGTGGCCTCCCTGGGGGCATTTCCCAGCTGAGCACACGTCGTGCACCTGCGAACACAGTGTTCCAGGTCTGAACCAATTTCCGGCTACTAAACGTGTGACCGGGCAATGGCCTTCATCAGCACGATGTCTGGGTGCTCGCTGTGGAGATCCCTGATGAAAGCTTCCCTGCCTCTCTGGGGCATGACTACCCGGCTGCCCCATAGTAGGCAGTCGGCTTGGATGGAGAGCTCATCCATCCGCCTGTGAAACGGTCTGACCTCCTCAGGGCATGCTCCATGTGCGGGCGCCCAATCCCCAGTCAGGACACATCTCTTAATCAAAGATAGGAGGGATCTCTGTTGGTCCAGATTTTGATCTGGCGAACTGTGATGGGGGAGCCTGCGCTGTCAAAGGCATCAATGGCCATGACCATCTCAGCGCTTTGCTCCGTTGCCCCCTCAGTGGTGGCCAGTGGAAGCCTGCTGAGCGCATCAGCACAATTTTCAGTGCCCGGCCGATGCCGGATGGTGTAGTCGTATACAGCCAGCGTGAGAGCCCATCGCTGTATGCGAGCTGACGCTTTGGCATTGACAACCTTGCTGTCTGACAACAGGGATGTTAACGGCTTGTAGTCCGTTTCTAATTCGAACCTCCTGCCAAAAAGGTACTGGTGCATCTTTTTCACCCCATAGACACATGCGAGTGCTTCCTTCTCAACCATCCCATATCCACGTTCTGCTTGAGAGAGCAACCTGGAGGCATAAGCCACAGGTTGGAGTTGCCCCTCAACATTGCACTGCTGCAACACGCACCCAATCCCATAGGACGATGCATCACATGTCAGAACCAATTTCTTACAGGGGTTGTACAGGGTCAACAACCTATTTGAACAGAGTAAGTTACGCGCCCGATTGAAAGCACATTCTTGACAGACCCCACAAAACCAATCGCAATCCTTACGCAGGACCACGTGTACCGGCTCCAACAATGTGCTTAAGTTCGGCAAAAAGTTCCTGAAATAGTTCAAGAGTCCCAGAAATGAACGCAACTCTGATGTGTTGCAGGGCCTGGGCGCTCGTCGAATCGCCTCTGTTTTGGATTCGGTAGGCCGAATCCCGTCTGCAGCAATCCTCCTGCCCAGAAACTCGACTTCGCAAGCCAAAAACACACACTTAGGTTTCTTGAGTCACAGGCCTACCCGGTCCAGTCGGCGTAGCACCTCTTCCAGGTTGTGGAGGTGTTCCTCAGTGTCCCAACCCATGATGAGGATATCGTCCTGGAATACGATCGTTCCAGGAATGGATTTGAGCAGGCTTTCCATGTTTCTTTGAAAGATCGCGGCCGCTGATCGAATGCCAAATGGGCACCTGTTGTAAACAAACAGTCCCTTGTGCGTGGTGATTGTGGTCAATAGTTTGGATTCGTCGGCCAGTTCTTGGGTCATGTAGGCTGAAGTGAGATCCAACTTGGTGAACAGCTTGCCGCCTGCCAGCGTGGCAAAAAGATCCTCCGCTCTTGGAAGCTGGTATTGGTCTTGTAGGGACACCAGGTTAATAGTGGCCTTGTAGTCGCCACAGATCCTGACCGAGCCATCCGTTTTTAGGGCGGGAACAATGGGGCTCGCCCAGTCGCTGAATTCAACGGGCGAGATGATGCCCTCTCTCAGCAAACGGTCCAATTCGCTTTCAATTTTCTCCCGCATCACATACGGCACAGCTCTGGCTTTGTGGTGCACTGGTCTGGCGTCCAGGGTGATGTGAATCACTACTTTGATAGCTTTGAACGTCCCGACGCCAGGTTGGAATAGCGACTCAAATTGCTGTAGGACCTATGAGCATGAACTTTGCTCCACAGATGACACTGCGTGCACATCCTCCCATTTCCAGTTCATCTCAGCTAACCGGCTCCTCCCCAACAGTGTGGGACCATTGCCCGGGACAATCTAGAGCGGCAGCCGGTTCACTGATCCATTGTGTGTGAGAGCCAACATTGCACTGCCTAGCACTGGAACGATTTCTTTGGTGTACGTCCGTAGTTGAGTCTCAATGCGTTCCAGTTTGGGTCTGCTGGCTTTGAGTGGCCATAGCTTTTCGAATTGTTGAACGCTCATGAGTGACTGGCTGGCCCCCGTGTCCAGCTCCATGCGTACCGGGATGCCGTTTAATAGGACCTTCATCATCATAGGTAGCATTTTGGTATATGAGCTGTGAATGTTTGCTACATGAACCCGCTGAACTTCAGCGTCCATTGATTTGCCCCACGCGTCATCCTGCCTCGCAGACCCCTCTTCTGGTCCAGTGAGGTTACAATTTCTGTCGGCAAACTGTTGAAACCTCCACGTCCTAGCAGCATGTCTGCCCCCACACCTCCAGCATGAACTGAGATTCCCATTGTTGTGAACAAAAGAGCTGTTACCAGGCATTCTTCGCTGATTGTCCCTTTGACTGCTCTTGAGCACCCTGTTAGTGGGTGTCAATGGTCCCATTCCAGAACGCATTGTCCACTGGGATGGCATAAATGTCCGTTCAGCCTGCCATTGTGTGTGTTGAAAACTTGTTCTGGGGTCTATTGCTGCCTGGGGTGTGTCGAACTACCCTTGCCTGCCTGCTGGGCTCTGAGTCGCGTTTATGATATTGACCCTCTAATCCACGTTGAAGTCAGAGTTGCGTGCGTATATTATCTTGGTTTCCTCCTCCCCCACCATAAAAGTCTGAGCCAGCAACGCCACTGCTTCCAAGGTCAAGTCCTTGGTCTCGATTAACTTTCTGAAAATCCCGGCATGACCGATGCCCTCAATAAAGAAATCCCTTAGCATCTCCCCCCTGCAGGCGTCTGTGAATTTACAGAGGCTGGCCAAGCGCCGGAGGTCCGCAACGACGTCTGGTATACTCTGTCCTTCCTGACGTCGGTGGGTATAAAATCTGTGTCGGGCCATGTGTATGCTGCTCGCCGGTTTGAGGTGCTCACTGATTAGCTTGCTGAGTTCTTCAAAAGTTTTGTCCGCTGGCTTCTCGGGTGCTAGCAGGTCTTTCATGAGCACGTAAGTCTTAGATCTACAGCTGGTCAGTAGATGAGCCCTTCGCTTGTCGGCCGCTGCATCTCCCAGCCAGTCCTTCGTGACAAAGCTCTGCTGAAGCCTCTCAATGAAATCGTCCCAATCCTCACCAACACAGTACCGTTCCTCTGTGCTACCGGTGGCCATTCTCGTGGGTCGTTGATTCCCGTTTCTCATCGCCACTGTAAAGTCCTTACACAATACCACAAATCCATGAGGCACATTCTATGGACAAGGTCATTCCAAGACCTGAACCTTTAGTCACAGGACCAAGAAGTGATGACCCTGCGTGGAACCTCCCTTTCTATACCTGGATGACCAGGTGAGGAGTGTCTCCCACAAGTTCATCCCCTGTGGTCAATGTGTGCATTTCTCAAGTATATGCAGTACTGCAGTGTTGTTACATGAAGGTTACATACATGACAATCAGCAAATGCAAATTATGCAATGTTAATAAAACAGTGCAGCAAAACACTACAGGAACACCATTAAATACCATAAAACATCAAATCAACTATTTAAATGAATGTGATTGAAACCCCAAGAACTGTACAAGGTGTACAATGCAAAGTTCAGTCATTTTGTGAAACATCTGTGATTATGGTTTGCTTCTTGCTGACAGCACATTTATCAACAAAATTGTTGTTTCTATTTGCAAACATACGAAAAATGACCAACAGGAAAAGACCAGCTGGTCCATCGAGCATGTCACATAGAGTCACATTGAAAATGATCATTATGATTGATCCCCAAGGCTCCCACCCACCAGCAACTATGTAGTGAAATGTTCCATTGAGACATTTAGCTTAGTTATCAGTCAATTCCTCAGCAACCTTTCACAATTGAGACTGGTTTCTCTCTCCGTCTGCTCGCTGGATCCACATATTTGAGTCTTTTTCTCACTCCCAGTTTCTGCTGCCGTTCTTTTTTCTCCACTCATGCTAATGCAAACTCTGATGCTAATTCACTGATTGATTTTTTTTCCCACCTTGTGACGCTGGGTGCACGTTTGCTGGAAGTGAGTGGCATCTGCGTCATCGTCATGTGACTTGCATGTGACCTCCCTTTGTTCGCCCTCGCTCCTGTGTGTGTCGGTTGGGCTGCAGACACATGGGGCTCTTGCAACTCCTATGAGTTAACTTGTTATTTTATATGCTTAATTAAACATTGATACTCTGTCTAGCAATGCATGGCTAAGCCTACTATTTGAAGAGATATCGAGACACACACGAGTATTTTTCATTGATGAAAAATGGTGCTGTGCGTGGGTACAGCTGGTTAAAAAAGGCCCATTTCATTAGCATTAAAGATGTACTTAGGTTTATAAGAAGATAACATTTCTGGAATTGGTATCAGGCATCCAGTTGCTGATGCTCTCTGTGAGAACATCACTTGCCTCCCCATGTATGGGGCGTGGACGAGATTATACAACTGTTTTTAAAGTGGCCGATCCATGATGCTGAAACAGAATTAGTTCCAAATTCTTCAGTGAACTCACTCGCATTTCCCTGCACAACGAGGTTGGACAGCCGTGGAAGATTAGCCTGCTTGAACAAGCTCAACAAATCTGATTGGACATTGGGACAAACTGAAGTGCACGTCCTCTTCCTTTGGCTGCAGAAGGTCTGCTGGCAGTCAGCACCGACTCTCCTTGTTGTTTTGGGTAGGTGGAGAGGGTGGTGGGAGGGATGTGACATTTCTGTACCACAACTTTCTTCATTTCTCCAGGGCGCTCCTCCACATATTTGATGATCCTCTACTTCTGGCTGGCCATACTCCCCAAACTGCTTTGCCTCCGCCTGATGATGCAGTGTATCCACTGGGAGAAGCTGTGACGCCTCGGCACCTGATGTTGATCATGGAGTTGAATTCGAATAAAGTGCAGAATACTCTGTTCAGAGCCCACTTGTGGTGGGAATATGCATCAGAATCAAGAGGTTTGAACTAAGGAACACATTTTCAATGCATTTTCACGGGTCGCATTTTTGTGCAATATTGATTGAAATTAACTTAATTTGAACAAAGCTGTTTTGAGTTAAAAGAAATAGATTGTTTTCATTTGTGGGGAAACTCAAACTGGATGACCAATATCTGCAGAACAAATTATAGAAGCACAGAGAAACAGAAAGACCAGCAATGAATCTGCTGAATTCTAGTGTCTGAGATTTCTAAAACACGCCCTATCGAAACATCATCTATTCAACTATTTTAATGTCAAACTTTAAATCAAATGCCCCCTTATTAAAGGGGAAGTAGAACCGACAAATTAACAAATGAAACTTTGAAAAACTAAGGTCAAATTAAAATTTGGTTGCCAGGGGTGATGATCCACTCTAGTCTCTCCGGCGTACCAATGGACACCGAGTGCTCCATCTCCACGGACATCTCCTGGCGCCATCATCTATTCAACTATTTTAATTGTGCATTTAAACAAATGTCCCCTGCAAGGCGGGGGGTCACACTCCAAAATACAGTTTATCCCAGTGCCCCTTATTTTCTGTTTTTGTTTTGAGGGCACCAATACACAAATTATACAAGTGCCCCCTGGCTAAAAGCAGGGGTGTGGGGCGGGCACTAAAACAGGTAAATTAAACAAATTAAACTTTAGATAATAAAATCAAATTAAAATTTGGTTGCCGGGGTGATGATGCACTCCAGTCCCTCCGGTGCCCACCTCTCGCGGAAGGCCGTGAGCGTACCGGTGAATACCGCATGCTCCATCTCCAGGGACACCCTAGCACCATCATCTATTCAACACTTTACTCAAGCAAGCTGTTAACACTTACTTGACTGAAATGCTGGCATTACATTCCTCCAGGATGCCATTCACAATTAGCACAGCATAACGAGCATCAGTTAGAGTAAATGTGCTTTGAGTTGTGAGTTGAGTCAGTTTGTCGTTCTGTTTTATGCAATCAGACCATGGTGTTTCTAAATGAAAAGACAGTGAAAGTGATTAGGGACCTTTAGCAGATGTTTTGAAACAAGTATAAGTATTTTGAGTGTGAAGGAATAATTTAAAGGGCAAGACCTGCACCAACAGCATCTCTGGGAGGAATTTAACCTCCAAGGGTGGGTGGGTTGAAATGAATATAGAGAAAGTAACAGTAGTCCCATCTGATTAACCCTTTGCTAACAGGATGTCCCAAAATGCTTTGAATGCTAATTATTTAAATTTTTGTTATTGTTATGGAGGCAAATGTGGTAGCCAACAAGGTCTAGCTTCAGTTCATAGCATCTGCGTGTTCACCTAAGCAAAGTGACTTCTGCACTGAGCACAAATATAAAGTATCCACAGAGAGCCCAAAACAGACCAGAGTCCTTTAAAGAAAATCTCACCATATGTGAGAATGATCAAATATCTGCCTGTCCTGGAGTTGGCCACAATCCTTCATCAGATCTAAAATTACAATGCTGCTGCCATTGTACCATTACCCTGTATTTAGCTTTATTCTTTCACACAGATAAAATGGGGTCCTAGTGTTACCTTTCTCTAATGCTCCACCCAAGCAGAGAGACTCCGAATTTTAATATCTTCAGTCTTGTAACTTGATCCAAGTCTTATTGTCTAACTTTCCTAATATTTATTTTTTGATTATTCTAATCATTGTAGCCATTATTTATTTTGATAACTTGCTGTGGTCTCAGCCTAATGAAAGGCACATTGGGAGAAACAGAAACAATTCAAGTCTGGGAGAATGAGAGCGTTGGGCTCCGACAGTAAATCACTTGTGGTACTGACAGAAGACAGGGACATTAGGCCCTGAGCTCTGGTCTTGCCATGTGGCGAAAGCCAGGACTAAGATTCTTTATCTGTTGCTTTTTGGGGTCAATACTTCAATTAAACGGCTTCACAACAAAACTAATTACATGTTCATAAAGATTAAATATTAGTCTGGTTAGAATAGTCAAATTGAACTCTAGCTGGACAGGAACCAATATTCCTTTAACACTGTGAGTAATTTTTCCTAAGGAATATAATCTCAAGGTTAAAGAAACACATATTTCAGAATCTGTGTTTAGAGCCATCGATTCCTTTCACTACACAGGCCAGTAAATGAATTGTTCAGTGATATTTAATTATTTTTTTTTTCAGAATTAAGGTTTTGCTTTCAGTGGTTTTTGCAGCTTAAATAACATAGCCCAGGCTTTCCATGTCCTCCTCCGATTGACTGGGGGACATCTCCAAGGAGTGGCACTCTGCCCTCCATGAAGCTGTTCCCCTGACCACAGCCTCTGACCTCTGACCTCAGCATCATTAGCATACTGGAGGTATCCCTGCCTCCACCGAGAAATCCTGCGGAAAAGACACCATAGTTTTGATATGGCAGTCTTCGGGAGTCTGCACAACATTAAAATACAGGTCGCCTCTGTGCTGCTTACAAAATGATTGATTTTTAACCCCTTCCTCCAACCGTGAACTTTGAATGCCTGGGCCGAACTGGCAGTCCTTGTATCCTTGAAATGGCAGGAAACATGGTGCAGGCTACAATTCTCTCATTTGTGTAGTCTTTATATATTGCCATCCATGCCATCAATATATGTGCAGGAATATTCTGGGCTGAGTGGACCAACCCCTCTGGGAAATGGTTGGGTAGGTGTTGGGGAGAGGGTGCACAGAGGTGGGACAGGGAACAGCACATCGCTGCACACATTTTGTCCCCACCTGCCGTGGATCCACCAAAACATTGGCAGGGGGAGAGGCACAGAAAGTCTGGGCCTATATGTCGGTTTTATTCTTCATCTATTAGAAATCTTAAGTTTTTTCAAATGTAAGAGAGATTCACAATGTGTAATTTTTTCTACTTACCACATGCTCCTTCAGATCCAGTAAATTCTAAATAAGATGCATTTTCAATGTGAACAGGACTGAAGTGTGATCCATTTATATAAATAATATCATTCAGCAACGGTGAATTATTGCTTGAAGTGCTTCCGGTAAGAATGAAATTTTGACAACATTTCCAGTTAGTGGACATGGCAGTTGAATACGACTTAACGACATCACCACGAGTTATGAACAGTTTGCCAACGTGTCCTTTCCAAGTGATGCAGACATCTGACAAACCATCGGGTGTAGTTGTTGCAATATCTTCCGTACAGATTGGTGGGCCATTCTCAATGAGACGAGCTTTTATTCGTAAGCCTGCTTGGTTTATGGACACATTCAATGAACAGGGGCCGGGGCCAGGCTCAATATGGTGATGAGACTTATTAATGCTGTGGTGTAGGTACCCACAAAATGTAAATTCAGCTCCAAATACCACTGCAAATATAATCACACGATAAACATTAATCAACCTCAGGAAAAGACATTGAGAGCTTCCTCGGGGGTTCTCCCAATCAATCACTGTGACTTTAGGCAAAGATCGACAAAATCCCAGATAAATTGCATGACCAGGATGTCCACCATAATTATGGCAGCCAATCAGGAGATGCCTGGCAACAGCAAGTACCTTGTTGTGTTTCAGCTATTTATGGTATTTCAGTTACAGGGAAAATCCATTTTGTGATCAATTTAACTTGCAAATACCATTCTAACGTAACATAAGGTTATATATAAATTTAAATATATATATTTTATTAATATCAAAATTGTTCCAAGAATAGCGGTACAAATCATTTAACGCACAACAGATAATTTAGAGGATCGAAAGTAATATTAAAATCACTGTATACTATCTAACAATTTTCATTTAAAACTACATTCAACTAGATATCGTCCTTGGGTCAGTGGTAGCACTCTCACCTTTTGAGTCGGAAAGTTGTTGGTTCAAGCACCATTCCAGAGACCTGACCACATAAAGTAAGCTGACATTTCATTGCAGTACTGCGGGAGAGCAGCATTCTCTGAGGTGCTGCATTTCAGAGAGACATTAAGCCTAATCCTCATCTCGCCTGGATAGTGTGGCGGTCCCAATCTGCGTGAGAACACCAGCGGCAGGTCGGGGCCATAAAAGGCGAGCGACGAGCGGCCCCTGGACAGCGTGGTGGCATACCACTCCAGGGAGCAACGTGAGTTGGTGCAAGAGGGCGACAGCAGTGAAGAGGGATACTGGATTGGATGTCACCAAGGTCCAGGTCGGTGATTGGAGTGTGGGCAGGTACAGAGGGCGCAGCGAGGTTGGGACGAAGGAGCGGCAAGAGATCATGGAGCGACGTAATCGGGGCCCAGGAGAGGTGTGAGTTTGGGGCCCAGCATAGGCGAGGGCCCTGGAGCAGCACGGGCCAGCCCACACTGCGATATATGTATGCACTCGATCCGTGCAGCAGAGCTGGTCTCCAGTCGTCTTGGTTAATCCTTGCCACAGGACCAAAACCTAGCTCTGTCAAGCCCGTGTGGTGGTTGGTGTGGAACAGCCACCACACGTTAAAAAAAATCCACGCACAGGCATCTTCCGCCCTTCAACATATAGTTCGGGACCTGGAATATCAGATCCTTCTTTGAAACACCTGTGAACTCATCCCTTTTTGATGTGGAAGCAAGTCATCCTCGTTACGAGGGTCCGCCGAAGAAGAAAAGTCCTCGCCTGCCGTCTCAGGTGGGCGCAAACCATAAATGGCATTATTTGAAGAGGAGCAGGGCAGTTCTCCCCACTGTCCTGGATAACATTTATCCCTCAACCAACCTCACTAAAACTAGGTTACCTGGTCATTTTTGTTGGCTGTAAAGTATTTTGGGACATCCTGAGAACGTAAAAGGTGCCATATAAACTGAAGTTCTTTCTTTCCTTTAGGTTCAGTAACAATGAATACGTTTCAGGCTCTAAGGGGGAATCTTATGAAACTGTCCTCCTGATGTGGAACATGTGCCCCCTCAGTTTTCAGTCTGTCAGAAGTGTGTGTGCAAATTCCAAACCTGCTCCCAGTAGGTGCAGCTGCAAATCCTTTAAAGCCATATCCAACACCCAATTACAATGATTTTATGGCATTCAGGATATGAAAGATGCTAGAAATACTACATACTGTGAAAACTATAAACATCCAGTTGAATTAAAATCTCAATTATTTACAGATTCTGCATCATCATCATAGACAATCCCTCGGAATCGAGGAAGACTTGCTTCCATTCCTGAAGTGAATTCTTTGGTGGCTGAACAGTCCAATATGAGAGCCACAGACTCTGTCACAGGTGGGACAGACATTCGTTGAGGGAAGGGGTGGGTGGGACTGGTTTGCCGCATGCTCCTTCCGCTGCCTACGCATGATCTCTTCACGCTCTCAGCGTTGAGACTTGAAGAGCTCAACGGCCTCCCGGATGCACTTTCTCCACCTAAGGCGGTCTTCGGCCAGGTACTCCCAGGTGTCAGTGGTGATGTCGCACTTTATCAGGGTGGCTATGAGGGAGTCCTTATAATGTTTCCGCTGCCCACCTTTGGCTCGTTTGCCATGAGGGAGCTCCGCATACAGCATTTGCTGAGGGAGTCTCGTGTCTAGCATGCAAACTATGTGGCCTGCCCAGCGAAGCTGATTGAGTGTGGTCAGTGCTTCAATGCTGGGGATGTTAGCTGGTCGAGGACACTGATGTTGGTGCCTGTCCTCCCAGGGGATTGAACAGATTGTGCACATAAGGACCAATTCACCTATCCCAGCTGAAATGGCACCAGGGCCAATATGCTCCCACAAGTCTTTGCACCATTGAAGTGCCCAGCTGACATTACCACATTGTGCGAGGTCACCTCTTCAATATAATTATAATACGTTCCCTATGGACTGTGGAGGAGCTAACTGGAGGTCAGGTTTCAGCATTCATCACAACTCTTGTGAACAGTCATCTATTGAGATCAAGCTCTTCAGACAATTCGAGATTAGTGCAATTCTACCTTTAAATTTGGATTTGAGGGCAGCAGTGGTGTGAACTGTCAATAAATTTAAGATTTTGGGAACCAGGAGCCAATGCAGGTCAGTGGGAACAGGGGTGTTGGGGAAAAGCAGGACTTGCCCTGGATGGGATACCAGTGGCAGGATTTTGGATGAGCTGAAGTCTATAAAGGGTGCAGGATGGGAGGTAGACCAGGAGAGATTTCTAGTGATCAAGTCTGAAGTTTCAGCAGCAGATGACCTGAGGTAGAAGCAGAGGTGGGCGATGTTGCTGAGGTAGAAGTTGGCAGTCTTTGTGATGGTGAGGATATGGGTTCAGAATCTCGGCTCAAACAGCACAGCAAAGTTCTTAGCAATCTGCTTCAGCTTCAGACAGTGGGTAATGAGAGGCTGGAGCCAGTGACGAGGGCAAAAAGCTTGTGGCAGGGGCCGAAGTCAGGGTCTTTGATCTTCCCAACATTTAAATGGAAGAATTTGTTACTCATCCGAGACAGGATGCTGGACAAGCGATCTGGCAAAGCAAAGGCAGTGGAGGGGTCAGGAGGGCAAAGCAGCATTGTTACTTTAATATGTTAGTTTGATGAAATGAGCTGGATTGAAACTTTGCCCTCAAAGACAAAAGAGTGTTTAAAAAGTGTGCAATGCTTCCTCCTCCTGCCTTGTCTGTTCACTTTCTCAGTCTGAGCCTGTCAGAAAGAAGAAACTCAGGGGCCTAAATTGGATAATGCCTGAAAACAGGCACGAGGATCGGGTTGCACAATTTACCGGCACCCATTGAAAGTCGCGCAGGCAGCACGCAAAATCCATGCTGCTGCTCATTACCATGATTACAGCTCTGAGCACAGCGTTAAACGCACTGCTGGTTGGCTCAGAGCTCAACAGGGGGCCCAATATTGCATGGAGTAGGCTCTCTATTTAATGGTGGTTTGCAGAGTGAAAGGCTGTCTGCACATCTTAAAGGGGAAGTGCTTTGTTACAGGAATACCTCATTGTGACTGGAGCTGGAGTAATATCTCAGCAGAGGAGAGAAAGGTCACCTCGGTTCTCTAACACAGCTCTGAAGGCCTTGGTGCAGGAGGTCTACTGGAGGAGACAGGTCCTTTACCCACAGGCGGGGCAGGAGGCCTTCCAGACACACTGCGAAGGAGTGGAAGGAGATTGCAGAAACCGTTAATGCTAACAGTGTTGCCCCCAGGCTGTCTATCCAGTGCCGAAAGAAGTTTAATGACCTCAAGGTCAATGAATGCATCTCCAAATGCCCTATCCCACTAACTGCACCACTAGCCTCACACACTGCTCAGTGTACGACACCCCCATCACTCACCTACCAACAATATCTAGCAATCACCACTCATAGCTCACAATCATAGCTTCACCTCACCCTCACTGGAGTTTCAAAGAATGAGAGGTGATCTTATTGAAATATATAAGATTCTGAGGGGGCTTGACAGGGTAGATGCTGAGAGGATGTTTCCCCTCGTCGGGGAATCTAGAATTAGGGGGCATAGTGTAGTGTCCTTACACACTACTATAAATTCATACGAGGCACATTCTGCAGACAAGGTCACTCTGTGACCTGAACCTTTATTCACAGGACCAAGAAGTGATGACCCTGCATGGGACCTCCCTTTATACACCTGGATGACCAGGTGAGGAGTGTCTCCCACAAGTTCACCCCCTGTGGTCAAGGTGTGCATTTCTTCGGTGTATACAGTATGCAGTGTTGTTACATGATGGTTACAGTTACATGAAGGTTATATACATGACACATAGTTTCAGAATAAGGGGCTGCCCATTTAAAATGGAGATGAGGATAAATTTCTTCTCTCAGAGGGTCTTAAATCTTTGGAATTCTCTACCCTAGAGAGCTATGGAGGGTGAGTCGTTGAATACATTCAAGGCGGAAAGAGACAGATTTTTGAATTACACGGGACTCAAGGGTTATAGGGAGCAAGCAGGGAAGCGGAGTTGAGGCCAAGATCAGATCAGCCGTGATCTTATTGAATGGCGAAGCAGGCTCGAGGGGCCAAATGGCCTATTCCTGCTCCTATTTCTTATGTTCTCACACACTTACCCAACCACTGCTGCAAGTCTTACACCCACATTGCACACAATGCCAGCTATTGAACCATGACCGGCACATCATCCAAACACATTGCACCACGCTCACTGACACACTTCCCTTTATCTTTCAGGCCGAGGTGGCTCACAACCGGTGCGAGCTTGAACAAACAGGCTGGGGGTCAAGCACGGCTGCAGAACCTGACTCAGCTGGAGGAGACCCTGCTGGAGATCATTGGAGGGTGCGTCACTGAGGCCTGGCAATCGGTGAGGCTACAAGCATTGATGATGATGGTATGCTCATACCTGATCCTTCTTCTCACATCACACTTCCCCCTCATCCATAGAAACATAGAAAATAGGTGCAGGAGTAGGCCATTCGGCCCTTCTAGCCTGCACCGCCATTCAATGAGTTCATGGCTGAACATGCAACTTCAGTACCCTATTTCTGCTTTCTCGCCATACCCCTTGATCCCCCTAGTAGTAAGGACTTCATCTAACTCCTTTTTGAATATATTTAGTGAATTGGCCTCAACAACTTTCTGTGGTCGAGGATTCCACAGGTTCACCACTCTCTGGGTGAAGAAGTTTCTCCTCATCTCGGTCAAAATGGCTTACCCCTTATCCTTAGACTGGTTCTGGACTTCCCCAACATTGGGAACATTCTTCCTGTATCTAACCTGTCTAAACCCATCAGAATTTTAAACGTTTCGATGAGGACCCCCCTCATTCTTCTGAACTCCAGTGAATACAAGCCTAGTTTTTCTTGATCAGTCAGTCCGGCCATCCCGGGAATCAGTCTGGTGAACCTTCGCTGCACTCCCTCAATAGCAAGAATGTTCTTCCTCAAGTTATGAGACCAAAACTGCACACAATACTCCAGGTGTGGCCTCACCAAGGCCCTGTACAACTGTAGCAACACCTCCCTGCCCCTGTACTCAAATCCCCTCGCTATGAAGGCCAACATGCCATTTATTTGCTTTCTTAACCGCCTGCTGTACCTGCATGCCAACCTTCAATGACTGATGTACCATGACACCCAGGTCTCGTTGCACCTCCCCTTTTCCTAATCTGGCACCATTCAGATAATAGTCTGTCTCTCTGTTTTTACCACCAAAGTGGATAACCTCACATTTATCCACATTATACTTCATCTGCCATGCATTTGCCCACTCACCTAACCTATCCAAGTCACTCTGCAGCCTCATAGCATCCTCCTCGCAGCTCACACTGCCACCCAACTTAGTGTCATCCGCAAATTTGGAGATACTACATTTAATCCCCTCGTCTAAATCATTAATGTACAGTGTAAACAGCTGGGGCCCCAGCACAGAACCTTGCGGTACCCCACTAGTCACTGCCTGCCATTCTGAAAAGTACCCATTTACTCCTACTCTTTGCTTCCTGTCTGACAACCAGTTCTCAATCCATGTCAGCACACTACCCCCAATCCCATGTGCTTTAACTTTGCACATTAATCTCTTGTGTGGGACCTTGTCAAAAGCCTTCTGCAAGTCCAAATATACCACATCAACTGGTTCTCCCTTGTCCACTCGACTGGAAACATCCTCAAAAAATTCCAGAAGATTTGTCAAGCATGATTTCCCTTTCACAAATCCATGCTGACTTGGACCTATCATGTCACCTCTTTCCAAATGCACTGCTATGACATCCTTAATAATTGATTCCATCATGTTACCCACTACTGAGGTCAGGCTGACCGGTCTATAATTCCGTTTTCTCTCTCCCTCCTTTTTTAAATAGTGGGGTTACATTGGCTACCCTCCACTCGATAGGAACTGATCCAGAGTCAATGGAATGTTGGAAAATGACTGTCAATGCATCTGCTATTTCCAAGGCCACCTCCTTAAGGACTCTGGGATGCAGTCCATCTGGCGCTGGGGATTTATCAGCCTTCAATCCCATCAATTTCCCCAACACAATTTCCCTCAGTTCCTCCTCCTTACTAGACCCTCTGATACCTCTTATATCCTGAAGGTTGTTTGTGTCCTCCTTAATGAATACTGAACCAAAGTACTTGTTCAATTGGTCTGTCATTTCTTTGTTTCCCGTTATGACTTCCCCTGATTCTGACTGCAGGGGACCTACGTTTGTCTCTACTAACCTTTTTCTCTTTACATATCTATAGAAACTTTTGCAATCCGTCTTAATGTTCCCTGCAAGCTTCTTCTCGTACTCCATTGTCCCTGCCCTAATCAAACCCTTTGTCCTCCTCTGCTGAGTTCTAAATTTTGTTCCAATCCCCGGGTTCGCTGCTATTTCTGGCCAATTTGTATGCCACTTCCTTGGCTTTAATACGATCCCTGATTTCCCTTGATAGCCACGGTTGAGCCACCTTCCCTTTTTTATTTTTACGCCAGACAGGAATGTACAATTGTTGTAATTCATCCATGCGGTCTCTAAATGTCTGCCATTGCCCATCCACAGTCAACCCCTTAAGTATCATTTGCCAATCTATCCTAGCCAATTCACGCCTCATACCTTCAAAGTTACCCTTCTTTAAGTTCTGGACCATGGTCTCTGAATTAACTGTTTCATTCTCCATCCTAATGCAGAATTCCACCATATTATGGTAACTCTTCCCCAAGGGGCCTCGCACAACGAGATTGCTAATTAATCCTCTCTCATTACACAACACCCAGTCTAAGATGGCCTCCCCCCTAGTTGGTTCCTCAACATATTGGTCTAGAAAACCATCCCTTATGCACTCCAGGAAATCCTCCTCCACCGTATTGCTTCCAGTTTGGTTAGCCCAATCTATGTGCATATTAAAGTCACCCATTATAACTGCTGCACCTTTATTGCATGCACCCCTAATTTCCTGTTTGATGCCCTCCCCAACATCACTACTACTGTTTGGAGGTCTGTACACAACTCCCACTAACGTTTTTTGCCCTTTGGTGTTGTGCAGTTCTACCCATATAGATTCCACATCATCCAAGCTAATGTCCTTCCTAACTATTGCATTAATCTCCTCTTTAACCAGCAATGCTACCCCACCTCCATTTCCTTTTATTCTATCCTTCCTGAATGTTGAATACCCCTGGATGTTGAGTTTCCAGCCCTGATCATCCTGGAGCCACGTCGCTGTAATCCCAATCATATCATATTTGTTAACATCTATTTTCACAGTTAATTCATCCACCTTATTGCAGATACTCCTTCCATTAAGACACAAAGCATTCAGGCTTGTTTTTTTAACACCCTTTGTCTTTTTAGAATTTTGCTGTACAGTGGCCCTTTTTGTTCTTTGCCTTGGGTTTCTCTGTCCTCCACTCTTGCTTTTCTTCCTTCGATCTTTTGCTTCTGCCCCCATTCTACTTCCCTCTGTCTCCCGGCATAGGTTCCCATTCCCCTGCCATATTAGTTTAACCCCTCCCCAACAACATGAGCAAACACTCCCCCAGGACATTGGTTCCGGTCCTGCCCAGGTGCAGACCGTCCGGTTTGTACTGGTCCCACCTCCCCCAGAACCGGTTCCAATATCCCAGGAATTTGAATCCCTCCCTTCTGCACCACTCCTCAAGCCACATATTCATCTGAGCTATCTTACTATTACTACTCTGACTAGCACGTGGCACTGGCAGCAATCCTGAGATTATTACCTTTGAGGTCCTACTTTTTAATTTAGCTCCTAGCTCCCTAAATTCGTCTTGTAGAACATCATCCCATTTTTTTACCTATATCGTTGGTACTTATGTGCACCATGACAACTGGCTGTTTACCCTGCCCCTTCAAAATGTTCAACCTAGTGAACCTTCTCTGAACTTCCTCCAAAGCAAGTATATCCTTTCTTAAATATGGAAACCAAAACTGCATGCAGTATTCCAGGTGTGGCCTCACCAATACCCTGTACAGCTGTAACAAGACTTCCCTGCTTTTATACTCCATCCCCTATGCAATAAAGGCCAAGATTCCACTGGCTTTCCTGATCACTTGCTGAACCTGCATACCACCCCCCTGAGTTTCATGCCCAAGTACCCCCAGGTCCCGCTGTACAGCAGCACTTTGCAATCTTTCTCCATTTAAATAATAACTTGCTCTTTGATTTTTTTCTGCCTAAGTGCATGACCTCACCCTTTCCAACATTATACTCCATATGCCACATTCTTGCCCACTCACTTGGCTTGTCTATGTCCTCCTGCAGCTTCTTTATGGCCTCCTAACGCATTGCCCTTCCTCCCATCTTTATATCATCGGCAAACTTAGCTTCGTTACACTCAGTCCCCTCTTCCAAGTCGTTAATATAGATTGTAAATAGTTGGGGTCCCAGCCATGATCCCTGCGGCACCCCACTCATTACTAATTGCCAACCAGAGAATGAACCATTTATCCCAACTCTCTGATTTCTGTTTGTCAGCCAATCTTCTATCCATGCTAATATATTACCCCCAACCCCGTGAACTTTTATCTTGTGCAGTAATCTTTTGTGTGGCACCTTGTCAAATGCCTTCTGGAAGTCCAAATACACCACATCCACTGGTTCCCCTTTATCCACCCTGTTCGTTATATCCTTAAAGAATTCCAGCAGATCTGTCAAACATGACTTCCCCTTCATAAATCCATGCTGATTTGCCTGATCAAATTTTGCTTTTCCAAATGTCCTGTTACTGCTTCTTTAATAATGGACTCCAACATTTTCCCAAACACAGATGTTAGGCTAACTGGTCTATAGTTTCCTGCTTTTTGTCTGCCTCCTTTTTTGAATCGGGGCATTACATTTGCAGTTTTCCAAGCTGCTGGGACCTCCACAGAATCCAGGGAATTTTGGTAAATTACAACCAATGCATCCACAATCCCTGATGCTAATTCTCTTAAGATTCTAGAATGCAAGTCATTAGATTGTGTTACCAACCACTCCCCTCACCACAACCAGATCATTGTGCCTTTCTCCTTTCAGATACCCAAGAAGTGCCAGCAGCCCAGCCTGAGCAGCAAGAAGTAGAGGATAGCGAAGAGGCATCACTCAATCGGACACTCTCAGGCACCAGCTTAGAAAATAGCACTGTGTGAACTAGAGGATTGTATTGAGGTGGGATCTACACGTGGTGAGTCACCAGGCATGAGTGGGCTGCAGTCAGGCCAAGGGGCAAGGATAGCGCAGGTGTCAGCTCCGCAGAGGGCGAGGTCACACACGAGTTCTGCTGGACAGGATTCAGACGAGGAATTTGATGGGGCATGTTGTGTATGGAGAAAGAGTCAGACTGAACACTATGAGCTCAAAGTAAAGTGTGACCTTAGTCTTTTATTGCAGGTCTCCAGAGAGCCTTTCCAACCTGTGAGGCCTCCTAAAATACCTGTGCTCCCAAGGGATTATGGGATGCCTTGAGACTCCAGGGGATGTGCAGAGTAAATTCAAGTTTACTTATACACTCCCCCCTGCCCCCCTCCACCACCTCCAAAGTCAATAGTGTAACTATTTACAATGTGAGTCGATCTGGGGCCCTTCTTGCCTGGTTGATCGTCTCGATGTGAAAGCTGTTATTGTTGAATCATTTGTTAGGCCCTCACTGGGCTGCTATGCAGTTGGCCTTGCTGAGCTGCCTGGTGTGTTGGGTCCTGCTGGGCTGCTGTGGATGATGGGTTCTGCTTCGTGGTCTACCGTGGTGCCGATTGCCACTGGTGTATGTTGGGGAATCAAAAAAGGTGGGGTCCAAGGTAGGTTGCTCAGGATAGTCCGTGAATCTGAGTTTGATTTGGTCCAAGTGTTTCCGGTGAATGAATCCATTTGAAAGTTTGACCCAAAACACCCTGCGCCCCTCTTTGGCCACGACAGTGGCGGGAAGCCACTTGGGACCTTGTCCATAATTCAATACAAACACAGGATCATTGATTTCAATCTCGTGTGACACATTTGCGTTATCATGGTATGTACTTTGTTGAAGCCGCCTGCTCTCTACCTGTTCATGTAGATCAGGGTGAACTAACGAGAGCCTTGTCTTAAGTACTCTTTTCATGAGTAGTTCAGCAAGTGGATCCCAGTGAGCAAATGGGGTCTTGTGCAGTAGCTAAGCAGGACTCAGGATAGGCGAGTCTGCAGCGAGCCTTCAGTTACACTCTTTAAGCCTTGCTTGATGGTTTGCACTGCTCTCTCTGCCTGGCCATTGGACGCTGGTTTAAACGGGGCAGATGTGACATGTTTGATCCCATTACAGGTCATGAATTCTTTGAACTCAGCACTGGTAAAACATGGCCCATTGTCGCTTACCAGGACATCGGGTACGTGTTGGTGGCAAACATGGCCCGCAGGCTTTCAGTAGTGGCAGCGGACGTGCTAGCCGGCATTATCTCACATTCCATACACTTAGAGTACGCATCTACAACCACAAGGAACATTTTACCCAAGAACGGGCCTGCATAGTCGAAGTGTACCCTAGACAATGGTTTAGAGGGCCAAGACCATAAACTTAGCAGCGCCTCCCTGGGTACATTGCTTAACTGCGAGCATGTATTACATCTGTGAACGCAGGACTCTATGTCCGCATCGATACCGGGCCACCACATGTGGGATCTGGCTATCGCTTTCATCATTACGATGCCTGGGTGGGTACTGTGGAGGTCATTGATGAAGGTGTCTCTGCCCTTCTTGAGGACCACAAGATTGCCCCACAGAAGGCAGTCTGCCTGTATAGACATTTCATCTTTGCACCGCTGGAACGGCTTTATCTCTTCCTGCATTTCCACTGGGACATTAGTCAGCTTCCGTGAAGCACACAGCTTTTGCCTAGGGATAATAAGGGGTTCTGGCTTGTCCAGGTTTTGATCTGCCGGACAGTGACGGGTGATTGCTCACTTTCAAATGCTAAATCTGCAGGCTGCGCCATTTCCACCCCCGTGTTGGGCAATGGCAGTCTACTGAGAGCATCGGCACAGTTTTCTGTGCCTGGCCTGTGGCGGATGGCATCGTTGTACGCGGACAATATGAACACCCATCTCTGGATGCGGGCCGATGCGTTGGTTTTTATCCCTTTACACTCAGAAAACAGGGATATGAGTAGCTTATGGTCAGTTTCCAATTCGAATTTTACCCAAATAGGTATTGATGCATTTTCTTTACCCCATAGACACATGCTAAAGCTTGTTTCTCAATCATGCTGTAGGCTCTCTCAGCCTTAGACAGACTCCTGGATGCATAAGCAACCGGCTGCAGTTTCCCAAAATCATTAGCTTGTTGCAATACACACCTGGCGCCATATGATGACGCATCACATGCTAGTACCAAACGCTTACATGGATCATACAACACAAGCAATTTGTTTGAGCCGAGCAATTTTCGCGTTTTTACAAACATTTTCTTGGCTTTTGCCCCAAACCCATTCATCGCCTTTTCATAGTAAGACATGCAGTGGTTCTAACAATGTGCTGAGACCTGGTAAGAAGTTACCAAAGTAGTTCAGGAGTCCCAGAAACGATCGCAGCTCCGTCACGTTCTGTGGACTTGGTACGTTCTCGATTGTCTCCGTCTTCACGTTGGTGGGCTTGATGCTATCCGCCGCAATCCTCCTTCCCAAGAACTCCACTTCAGGTGCCAGGAAAACGCACTTCGAGCATTTTAACCTGAGCCCCACGTGGTTGAGTCGACTGAGAACCTCCTCCAGGTTCTGAAGATGCTCGGCTGTGTTCTGACCTGCGACCAAGATATCATCCTGGAAGACCACGGTGTGCAGGACCAACTTCAGTAAGCTTTCCAATTTTCTCTGGAATATCGCTGCCACTGACTGAATTCCAAATGGGCATCTGTTATAAATAAAAAGACCTTTGTGCGTGTTGATGCAGGTGAGGCCCTTCGATGATTCCTCCAGTTCCTGCGTCATATAGGCTGAAGTCAGATCCAGCTTCTTGAACGTCTTTCCTCCCACCAGCATTGCAAAGAGGTCGTCGGCCTTTGGTAGTGGGTATTGGTCCTGTAGGCAGAAACGATTGATAGTTACTTTGTAATCACCACAGATTCTGACGGTGCCATCTCCCTTGAGGACGGGAAGGATCGGGTTGGCCCACTCGTTGATCTCGATCGGTGAAATGATGCCCTCTCGTTGCAGCCAGTCGAGCTCGATCTCTACCCTTTCTCTCATCATGTACGGTACTGCTCTTGCCTTGTGATGGATGGGTCACGCCCCCGGAATTAGGTGGATCTTCACTTTTGCTTACTGGAATTTCCCACTGCCTGGTTCGAACAGCGAAGGGAACTTGTTTAAGACCTGGGCACACAAAGTGTCGTCAGTGGCTGATAGCGCTTGGATATCGTCCCAGTTCCAGCGTATCTTTTCCCAGCCAGTTCCTGCCGAGCAGCGTGGGACCATCGCCCGGTACCACCCAGAGTGGTAGCTTGTGCACCGCTCCATCGTAAGAGACCTTTACGGTAGCACTGCCAATTATGCGAATCAGCGCTTTCGTGTAAGTTCTTAGTTTCATACAAATTGGAGTTGAGGCATTGAGTCCTTGTTGCACCACAGTCTTTCGAAAGTCTTTTTGCCCATGATGGACTGGCTCGCGCCCATGTCCAGTTTCATTGACACCGGGAGTCCATTTAGTTCAACATTCAGCATTATCGGGAGACAATTCGTGGTGAATGTGGGCACCCCATGTAACTCTGCCTCCTCGGCCTGAGGCTCTGGTTCATCGTGATCCTCCTTGGATCTGTCCTCCTCTGCAATGTGGTGGTTTGCAGTTTTAACAGGTTTAGCAGCTCGCCTGCTCACTCGTTGGAGGTGTCCCATTGTTCCACAGCTCTTGCAAACATACCCTTTGAATTGGCATGAATGGAAATGATGATCACCCCTGTAGCGCCAACAAGGTGTTAATGACCTTGCATTCATCACCCTTGATGGTGGACTCCGAGACATCTGCAGATGTGCAGCTGAAGGCATGTGTGACTTGTCCTGTACGTTGCGATTTGAAAACAACATCACTTTGTTCACAGTACTTGTAGCAGCATTTGTGTGCTGAGAGATTTGCTTAGTATTGTCACTGGTGGCAGTGAATGCCTGGGCTATCGCTGTGGCCTTACTCAAGGTTGGGGTCTCTACAGTCAAAAGCTTGCGAGGTATGGTTACGTGGCCAATGCCAAGTACGAAAATGTCTCTGAGCATGTGCTCCAAATGTCCTTCAAATTCGCAATGTCCTGCAACGTCTTAGCTCGGCGACATAACTCGCCACTTCCTGGCCTTCAGACCTTTTGTAGGTGTAGAACCGGTACCTCACCATCAGAACGCTTTCCTTCGGGTTCAAATGCTCTCGGACCAGTGTGCACAAATCATTATACGATTTCTCCGTGGGTTTCTCTGGAGTGAGCAGATTCTTCATGAGGCCATAGTTCGGTGCCCCACAGACGGTGAGGAGGATCGCCCTTCGTTTGGCAGCTTTCTCTTCCCCATCAAGATCGTTGGCCACGAACTATTGGTCGAGTCACTCCACAAAAGTTTCCCAATCATCTCG
This sequence comes from Pristiophorus japonicus, assembly GCF_044704955.1. Classification (NCBI taxonomy): domain Eukaryota; kingdom Metazoa; phylum Chordata; class Chondrichthyes; family Pristiophoridae; genus Pristiophorus; species Pristiophorus japonicus. The sequence continues at coordinate 61,231 of NW_027254807.1, read as the reverse complement.
CTCCGAGAATTTCTCCAGGATGCCCACTGTTCTCTGCATCTTTTGGTTTACTATCTGTATCTCGTCGCCAGTTGTTGTGCATGGAGAAAGCGTCAGACTGAACACTGTGAGCTCAAAGTAAAGTGTGACCTTAGCCTTTTATTGCAGGTGTCCAGAGTGCCTCTCCAACCTGTGAGGCTTCCTTAAATAGCTGTGTTCTCTAGGGATTATGGGATCCCTTGGGACTCCAGCAGATGAGCCCTCTGGTGGCTGTACAGAGTAAATACAAGTTTACATATAGAACAGGGTGGCCTTCAGAAGAAGGGTGATGGGCATGCACACAGAAATTCCTGGTGCAATGCCAGGCCTGCCAAAGAGAGTCTTGTCACTGTTAAGGAGCTTGGAGGAGTCCAGGTCCAACATTGCACGGGACTTTGAGTGGAGATTGGAGCCAATGATTTGCCGGATAGAAGTGATTGGCAACTCCATTAGACCCAACCATGATGCTGGGTGTGATGAGCGATATTGCAGCACAAGTGGAAGTGACACAACGTCTCAGGGCTGCTGTGAAAGCTCAGACTTCAGTCACGCAGGCTCTGCTTTCTGCCATGCAAGCTCAGACTGCTGCCATTGTGGCTGGGTTGTGGAAAGGGTCTTACAGCAGCCCAGCAAACTGTTCTCCAACAGATGGCGAGGAATGCTGAGGGGCTGCCCCAGGGGGAGTGGCAGTGGCTCCATGGAACAAGAATCTGCTGTCCTCTCTCAGGGTGACAGCATTCATACTTCCATCACTGCCACTCTGCTAGTGCCATTGCAGATGCCTGTCAGCCAGCCAGCCCAGACTGCTACTGCCCATGCCAAGGAGAATGCCTCCCGAGCGGTCAAGGCAGTGGAATCATTGTTTGAGCACCTCGATGGTCTGCTCAATGAGCTTCCTCGTGGCAGTATGGCTCCCATTGCTGGCCATAAGTGATGCGGTTACAAAATGCAGTTATCTGCCAGGTGAAGAACGGATAGCTCTTGTCTCCAAGCAGCCACGCTCGGGTTCGATGAGGTGGCTGGAAGATTGCTGGCAAAGTGGACTGGCACAGGATAAAGGCATCATGACTGCTGCCAGGATACTGGGCATTCACCATCATGTGCTGGGTGTGGTCCACAACAACTGCACATTAACAGCCTTTGCGGTTATACAAATTCTTAAACAGGGTCATTACCCTGAGATACACAACCCACGATGTATCCCATTGGATCGCCAGCCCGGTACAACCATTGAAATTGAAATGCGATTTAAAGATGGAAAACGGAAGAGCTGAAAAACAAATTACCTTTTCCAGTGTGAAACCAGAAGAAATATAAAAGAAGACATCGACAGGCCATCAGTTTGTGAAAGGAACTTGCTCTGGGAGGCATCTTCTGCTGCATTCCCCCTCTGGAAAATCAATATTTTGAATATGAGAGCACTGAGTGAATACTGCTTAAATATTGGTTATATCTGAAATGTGTCAAATTAAAATTTATTTAAACGATTAAATCTCAATTGGAGCACCAACATTCAGTGGCACAAAATGGCAGGACATGGTTCACACTTGTGATCATCGAGATCAGCAATTGGCTTGGGGGAATGATTTAGATTTTGGTGGAGAGGAAAGGTCAGATGGAGAACTGTCCTCAGGTTGCTCGGACACAGCTGTGAATGGCCACGTCAAACAGAACTGATAGAAGCTGGAGGTAGTTCGTCGGTCCTCTTTCCACAGTTGATTCATAACCTGAGGACACCAGAGACTGGAAATAAAACCGCAGGCTGTGTGACCATCAAATTAAACAAATAAATACTTGAGCAATTAATAAATGTGATTTGCTTGTCACAAACATTTGTCTATCAGGAGTGAACAGGAATCCAAAGTTTCTTGGGTTGTACTTTGCTTCAGGCTTTGGATACATCTATTTAGATTCACTAGATGAATTGATGTTAATATGGAAAAGCTTATGGTCCATGAACATAAGAACATAAGAAATAGGAGCAGGAGTGGGCCATTCGGCCCCTTGAGCCTGCTCCGCCATTCAATAAGATCATGGCTAATTTCCAACTTAACTCCACTTTCCTGCACTATCCCCACATCCCATGATTCACTTAATAAACAAAAATCTACCGATCTCTATCTTGAATATACTCAACGACTGAGTCTCCACAGCCATCTGGGGTAGAGAATTCAAAAGATTCACACCTGCTGAGTGAAGAAATTTCTCCTTATCTCACTCCTAAATGAGACTGTGACCCCTGGTTCTAGACTCCCCAGCCAGGGAAAACATCTTTTCTGCATCTACCCTGTCAAGCACTGCAAGAATTTTGTATGTTTCAGTGAGATCACCTCTCATTCTTCTAAACACGAGAGAATATAGACCAAGTCTACTCAATCTCTCCTCATAGGACAATCGGCATGCACAAGGCTCCATTAGCACCCCAGACCCTAAATTGGGGATCGAGCACTGAAGCTGCGCCGAGCGATGACAGCAACAGTTTCGGGGACACGTCCCGGGCAGCTGGCTGCTAGCGAGGTGAAATTTAAAAGGGAAGTGGCTGGCTGCTCCTGAAAAAAATGTCTGCTTTTATTTTCCGTGCCGGTGTCGATTTGGACGCGGGGTCCGTGCCACGATTGCTCAGCCCGGCACAGTTGATTATGCAGATTGTGCAGCTTGGGCCCTTCCCTTTAATTCAGGGACGAGCCACTCCTAACTCGTTTAACCTATCTTGATAACTAAGATGCTTTGGACTTGGAATTAGTCTAGTGGCCCTCTTCTGCACCCTTTCCAGAGTCTCAATATCATCCACCATGTGAGGAGACCAGAACTGGGCACAGTATTCCAAGTGGGGCTTGACTAAGTACAAAGACAAAACAGTACGCCTCGTCCTATGGATACACCCCAACACCCTATTTGCTCTAGCTATCACTGCACAGCATTGCTCATGTACCTTTAAGGATGTATGCACTAGAATGCCCAAATCTCTTTCTATCTCCACCATCTTCAATGCATTTCCCTGGAGGGTGTATAAATGTTGAGCATTTGCCCTGCCCACATATATAACACTGCACTTAGCTAAGTTATACATAATTTTCCAGTCACGAGCCCAGTCTCCCAGCACATTAAGATCTGCCTCAATCAGACGAGCCTCTTCTACTGTTCTAGCACTCGCACAGATCTTGGTATCATCTGCAAATTTGCAACTTGTCCCACCAACTCCTGAATCCAGATCATTAATAAAAATATAAAAAGCAACGGTCCCAGTACTAAGTCCCTTGCTTTTTGTGGTATATATCAACGATTTAGATTTGAATATAGGGAGTATGATTAAGAAGTTTGCAGATAACACTAAAATTGGCAGTGTGGTTGTTAATGAAGAGGAAAGTCATGGGCTGCAGGAGGATATCAATCTACTGGTCAGGTGGGCAGAGCAGTGGCAAATGGAATTTAATTCAGAGAAGTGTGAGGTAATGCACTTTGGGAGGACTATAAGGAAAGGGTATACACATTAAGTGGTAGACCACTTAATAGTGTAAATTAACAAAAGGACCTTGCAGCACTTGTCCACAGATCCCTGAAAGTTGCAAGCCAGGTGGATAAGGTGGTTAAGAAGGCATACGGAATGCTTGCCTTTATTGGCCAAGGCATAGAATATAAGAGCAGGGAGGTTATGCTTAAATTGTATAATACTTTGGTTAGGCCACAGCTGGAATACTGCGTGCAGTTCTGGTTGCCGTATTATAGTGTAATATATTCACAGTGCACAACACACACAGCTCCTAACATGGCAGGCAGCTCTATCGGAAGCCTCCGGAACAGCCTGGTTCTGTTTATTATTAACTCTGCAGTTGCAGTACACAATATGTCCACATCCACAGTGTGGAGCTACAAACATTACAAGCTTACAGACATAACATATAGGAAGGACATGATTGCACTAGAGAGGGTGCAGAGGAGATTTACTAGGATGCTGCCTGAAATGGAGGATCTTAGTTATGTGGACAGATTGGATAGGCTGGGTTTGTTCTCATTGGAACAGAGGAGGTTAAGAGGAGACCTCATTGAGGTGTACAAAATATTGAGGGGCCTAGACATAATGGAGGCCTAGTAGGGCCTATTTCCAATGGTGGAGGGGTCTATTATGAGGGGGCATAGTTTTAAGGTGGTTGGTGAAAAGTTTAGAGGGGATTTGGAGGGGTGGGCTTCTTTACGCAGAGAGTTGTGGGGATCTGGAACTCACTGCCTGGAAGAGTGATGGATGCAGAAACCCTCACCATTTTCAAGAGATGGTTAAATGGGCACTTAAAGTGCTGTAACCTGCAGGATTACAGACCTAGAGCTGGTAATTGGGATTAGACTGGATAACCTCTTGTTGGCTGGTGCAGATATAATGGTACGCACTACAGGGAATCGAATACGGCCAGGGTGATCTCCTGGACTAGTTTTGATTGCCTGGATGGGTCGGAGAGGAATTTTCCAAGATTTTTTTCTCCCTAAATTGGCCTGGGTTTTTATCTGGTTTTTGCCTCTCCCAGGAGATCACATGGCTCCGGTTGGGGTGGAGTGTAGAATATTTCAGTGTAAGGGGTGTCGCAGTTGTGCGGGGCGGACTGGTTGGGCTAGGTGCTCTTTGCCTTTCTGCCATTGTTCATAGGTTTATATGTAACCTTCAGGGCTGTTGACCGAGGGCCGTGCATCTCTTTGTCGGCCGGTGCAGACACGATGGGCCGAAAGGGCCTCCTTCTGCGCTGTACATTTCTATATTTCTATGATCACTGCGGGTCACCATTGGTGACCGGTCTCCAAACAGATCCAAATCCATCTATAACGACGCTTTGCCTGCATCCTGCCAGCCAGTTCTGTATGCAGCTCAATATATTTCCACTAATACCAGAGGCTCTGATTTTATAGAGAAGCCTCTTGTGCGGTACCTTGTCAAAAGCTTTTTGGAAATCTAAGTAGACAATGTGTACTGGGCTTCCCTCATCCACCAACTTTGTAACTTCTTCAAAAAGTACAATTAGATTTGTGAGACATGACCTCTTTTTTATGAAGCCATGTTGGGTATCCCAAATATATCCCACCCTATCTAAGTATTCATATATTGCATGCCTTATGATTCCTTCAAGCATCTTACCTATTACTGATGTTAAACTGATGGGCCTATAGTTACCCGGGTCTGCCTTGTCACCTTTTTTAAAAATGGGGATTACATCAGCCTCCTTCCAATCTGTAGGAACCATTCCAGAGTGCAGTGAGCTATTAAAGATACAAGCCAGGGGCTTTCATAGCACATGTGCCATCTCCCAGAGGACCCTCGGGTGGATATTGTCCAGCCCTGCTGCTCTATTTATTTTTAAGTTCTTAATTCTTTCTAAGACAATATGCTTATCTATGTTAATGTTACTTGTAGTCAAATTAGTGTCATTAACTTCTAATATTTGAGCATCATCTTCAAGGGTGAATACTGATGCAAAGTACTCATTTAATATTTCCGCCATACTCATTGAGTCCTTTGTAACCTGGCCTTCAACTCCCTTCAGTGGCCCAATTCAGTCTTTGATAGTTCTTGGACTCTTCACATAACTAAAAAAGCTCTTCCCATTACTGCCACAGTTGTCTACAGTCCTTTTTTCCATTCGTCTTTTTGCTGTTCTAATATCAGCCTTAGTTTTCTTTAGTTGTTCTTTGCATTCAACCCTATTTATTTGAGTGTTAAATTTCTTTAATTTATACAAATATTTCTGTTTACATTTTATTTGTCTTTGTACATACCCACTCAGCCACATTAGCTTTTCTTACCACATTTCCTTCTTTTGATTTTGGGCACTTGTTTGTTTACCACATTTTTAATTTGATTCCTAAAAACTTTCCATTTATATTCAACATCGGTCGCATCACCACGAAGGAGGGTTAGCCAATTTACCTGTTCCAAATCATCTGCCACTTTGAAATCCGGTCCGAGTTGCAGGTTCTCAGTATCTTTCGTTCTACTACCAATTGGAACCATATAATGATGTGATCACTGTTGCCCAGATGTTCCCCCACATGGAGGCCTGATACGAGATAAGACTTACTACTAAATATCAGATCCAATATATAATCTTGAATAAAAAGCTAGTACTGATGACCATGAAACTACCGGATTATCGTAAAAAGCCAATTGGTTCACTAATGTCCTTCAGGGAAGGAAATCAGCCATCTTTACTTGGTCTAGCCTATATGTGACTCCAGACTCACAGCAATATGCCTAGAAAGACACACAATCGCAACAAAGAAGTGAAGCAGCACTGTGGGAGTACCTTCACCATAAGAACTGTAGCAGTTCAAGAAGGCGGTTCACACCACCACCTTCTCAAGGGCAATTAGGGATGGGCAATAAATGTTGGCCTTGCCAATCATGCCCACATCCCAAGATCAAATAATAAAAACTCAAACTGCACAGTCTAAAATGGTATTTAAGGCAGAATATCATCAAATATCAAATCTTAACTATTAAGGAGGCAAAATTATCAAGTGTCCCGATTGGGGGCGGTAACCTTCAGGGGCCGGGACTATTATCGCTCAGCCTGATGTTTCATGTTGATGCGCTACAATGCCCCTCCCCTTCCATTAAATGGGAGGGCCGCTGCGCACTCTGCACAGCCCTTTGGTGGCTGCCTCTGGGCTACCGAGGCAACGTGAGATAAGGTCAGCAGCCGGGCACTCAAGACGGAGTGTCAGCCTAGACCACGCATGGAGAGTCAGCCAACAAATAAAGATGGCGGCCCGGAGCGCTGCAAGCCTCCCCTTTAAACAGCGCCCTGAGAACGGACACCCGACCCACGAAACTGGCGTTGTCATCCGCCCGCACCAGCCTCGCGGACTATGGACCAATTTCCCTCGTGGGGCATTAAGGGGTCGGCGCGGGGCGGTGAGCAGTTGATGCGTATGGCAATGACATCATCGCCGATTGCATGGCGGTCCGGGGCACTAACCGCGGGACACAGTGCTGCCGAGCCAATGCCTCCCAAACCTGCAGAGCAATTCCCGGGAGGTGGTAGCGCCCCCCCTCCTCCAGGTGGTGCAACAAGGGGGCAATTTCGCCCCCTAAATGTTACAGATAAAGTGAACCCAGAATCTGATTTCAACATAAATATGCTAGCATGATGTAACTATTCCAGCCATTTTAGATTCAATCAACCAAAACGTTAATCGCAAATCCAAATTTTGCCATCTTTAACTCGAGTACTCTGTCAATATTTCATTCCTCCTCATGTTTTTACCCCACACACTTTCACATATTATTATAAAAGGACAAAGATATACTGCAACAAGAGATTTGTGGAAAGAATCAGACTAGCCATGCAACTGAGAATATGACCAGAGTGAATAAATAAAAATTTGGGTAAAATAAATGTAAGACAGATTTTAGTAAGAATTTCTTGATTCAAAGAGCAATAAATATTTGGAATAATCTGTCAAGCAGCAAAGTAGAAACAAAGACGCAGAAATTTGTGCACAATGCACCTGGCATCAAATAGGTGCCAACGTGTCCAATATGGCGGGTAGGGCCCGCGCGCACATTCCACGCCAGAGGTTTGCCGCCCGCCATATTGATGATGGCAGAAATAGAGGCATATTTTTCAATTGCAGGTCTCGTTTAGGGATACTGGGTTTATGGCAAATGATGTTGAATATAAAAGTCAAAATGTGATGAAAAATCTATATAAAAGCTCAGTAACACAGTTAGAGTTCTGTGTGCCCTATTGGTCTCCACACGATAGGAAGGATACCGAGACAATAGAGAGGGCACAGATTACAGTCACTGGGATGCTGCCGGATGTGAGGAAATACAAGTATGAAGACATGAAAAATTAGGTCTGTTTTCATTCGAACAGAGGAGGTTACATGATGATTTGATAGAGGTGTTTAGAATTATGACGGGGAAGGGGGGTACAAAGCAATAATATCCCTAATTTTGTTTGGGTGCGCGGCAACCTTTAGGCAACTTTGGAACAGAGTGGATAGAAACAGAACGTTTCCAGTGGTTGAAGGGTCTAGTTCGTGATGGTGTATATCCTCCACATGAGCAGTAGCCCTAATCCAATGTGCCCACCCAGTTCCCATTTCCCTCCATCCCCCGTTCCTTCTCCCACCTATCTAACCTATTCTTAAATGTTGACATGGTCTCTGCTTCAATCACTAACTCTGGTTGTGCATTCCTCAGCCTCACCATCCTCTGTGTAAAAATATATCTCCTGCTCTCTGTCCTAAATCTCCTACATTTAATCTTATGTCCAGGTATAATTGTTCAAAGGAAAGTCTTTTCCAATCAACCTCTTTACATTCACAGGACCCCAAATCTTAAACCATGAATTAAATTCTGTCAGTCGTTAATTTTAGTGCCACACTGGGCAGTTCTCATGCCCCTCATACTTTATGAGATACTTGTCAGATGTACACCAGACCAGAACAGGAACATACAAACAGTGATCCTGAAATTCTAACCCTGGTCACACTGGCTGTCGCTGTTTCTGCGAGATTCCACAGTAACATAGAAGTGGTGAGGCTTCCGTCAATGCCTTACAAATGATGGGCAGGGGATAGGAATTCCCTTAACTAGGAGATCCACCCCTGATCTGGAGCCAAGACCCAGCATTTGTACGTAGGGTGGGACACCAAGTGAGTGGAGCACTGGCGACCACAAAGACTGAAAGGAACATTGGCAGGTTCGGGCAACCCTCCCTCTTCCCACCCGCCTCCCGGGCCCCACCCACCGCGGCAGAGGATCGTAGGAGTTTCTGAGAACCTGGGGCAGGCAGGTACCAGAGTTACACCCGAAGTAGCGCAGCTGTCCCCTACAAATATAGAGCCCACTGCAGATCCTGCAAACTCTGGCGGGGTCAGTGCTGGAGGGGAATGTGAGGCACGATCTCGGCCCAAGGAAATTCAGGACCAGTGTGTTTATCTGACCACTAAACAGTGTACTTAAATATAGGTTCACAAAATACTTCACATTGAATATTTTCTGACTAACATTATAAAATCTCCATTGGTATCACACCAAATATTAATGTTCTGAAGTTTGCAATAAGCAGGGCGTAGGATTAACCCTGAACATGCCCAACACAACATTCATCGTGCTAACAGTTCAATGCTCGATTTCATTCAGGAAGGTTAGGTTCATTTAAACCAGTAGGTTTACAATCCTCATTCTATTTTGTCAACCCATACACAAATACAAATAGAATAATGTTAGTAAAGAAACATCAAGTCCTTACCTGTGAGTTGCTGGTCCCGGGCACTGTTTGTGATCACACAATGTAGGGATTCAATTTAGTGCTAGAAATTTGCCTGTACTGGGAAATTTGCCTGTGATGTCATTCTTGCATTGATAACCAGCTTTCTTGATTTCATGTGACAATGGGAGCTATGTTCTGAGTGTTGGCAATTTGTGTACCAACTTAGTGTAAGTCAAAATATGACAAATGTAGCATTAATATTCAATTAGACGGCATTAGTGACAAGTCACAATTTGTGATCTGGGCTCAGACCTGCAGGAAATGTTTCCCATTAATGGACAAACAGAATACGAGCAACCACTGAGACAAGCAAAAAGTGGATCCAAAAAAGTTAAGGACAGAGTTATTTTTCTGATGTTACTGAACACTTATGTAACTCCTGTGGTAAGGCACACTTGGGCCAGGCTTTAATATTGTGACAGTCTCAGAGGAGCATTCCAATAGTTGAGAGTCTTACACGGAGGAGGATATCACTGGACACAGAAGTGATTAACAGTTTAGCTAAATACAATGTGGATATAAACATTCATTAAAAGAATATTTTAAAAATGCCACTAAATTCTCTAAACATTCCTCAAAAGATCAATACACAGAAACTCTCTAAAATATCATCTTTACAATGTTTTTCATTGTTAAAACTTCTGTAGAAATCGGTTGTTGTTGTTTTGTGTCTTCACAGAGGATGCGGCAGAGAAAAAAAAGCACGGATTGTGCAGTGTTATGCATGTGTTCAGGGCAAATGCTTAACATTTGTACACCCTCCAGAGAAAGGCATTAAAGATGGTGGAGATAAACAGAAATTTGGACATTCTAGTGCATACATCCTTAAAGGTACATGAGCAATGCTGTGCAGCGATAGCTTGAGCAAATAGGGTGTTGGGGTATATCCATAGGACAATTGAGTATCAGACGAGGCATGCTGTTTTGTCCTTGTACAAGACCTTAGTCAGGCTGTACTTGGAATACTGTGTCCAGTTTTGGTCTCCTCACCTGTGGGTGATATTGAGGCTCTGGAAAGGGTCAGAAGAGGGCACTCGAATAATTCCAAGTCTAAAGCATCTTAGATATCAAGATAGGCTAAACGAGTTGGGGCTCCATATCTTAGAGCAGAGTAAACTTAGGGGGGGATATGATTGAGGTTTATAAGATTATGAAGAGAAAAGACGTTGTTCCTGTTGACAGTTTATTTCAATTAAATAGGTTAGGAAGAACCAGGGGTCACAAATTTAAGAGGTTTTGGCCTAGATCTTGGTTAGATGTCAGGAGGTGGTTCTTTGCCCAGAGAACAGACCTCTGGAACAAGCTGCCATTTCATTTGGTGGATGCAGACTTGCTGAATTCCTTCAAGCGAAAGCTAGACTTGTTTCTGGCTGCGGCGGAGATCACCTGTTACAGAAGGTAGGTACTGCAGGGAATTTAATGGCCAGAATGATCTCCTGGACTAGTTTCGATGCCTAGATGGGTCGGAGAGGAATCTCCCAGATTTTTTTTCCCCAAATTGGCCTGGGTTTTTGTTTTTTTACCTCTCCCAGGAGATCAAGTGGTTTCAGATGGGGTGGAGTGTATATGTTGTGATCCACAAGGTATCGCAATTGTGTGGGACAGGCACGATGGACCATATGGTTTTTACATGTCCGTCATTGTACATATGTTCGTATGTACCTCTTTCCAGAACCACAGCCTTCTTATGCACTGCTTCTTGAACATATCAAGGTACGAAGAATGCGCAAGGTAAACTCGAGGTGGGGTAAGGCCTCCTGCCCTTACATCTGCGGCCTCTCCTCAGGCGTGGACACACATCGGCCATATCCCGTCTGTGTAGCTGGCACTTTTGAAGTAGTCGCCGCAGCATGACGTGGTGTGCCAACACTGCCTCCATCAAGTTGCTGGTAAGAGCGAGATGGTACTCATCAATGGAGCCAAAATGGTCATCGTCAAGGTAAATACTCAGCAGCTGTAGCACACCAACACCTACACACTCTGCTAGGAGAATACGTGGCACACACCGCGACCTCTGTGCCCCGGTTACTACTCCCTTTATATACCGCCCCGGCATCGTAACCGTCAGTTGTGAATGCCAGCTTTCTGTGGCGAGTTCACTGCCAGCCGGTAATGAGACTCCAAATCCAAAGTCCGCATCAGCGGCGCCAGCGAGGCATTGCATGCATACAATTGGCGGTAAAGGGCAAGGCAGTAGTTCTTTCCGCCACTGCAAAAACTCACCCGAAGTTTGCACCAGGTGGTGAGATCGCGAGCATGGCGCTGAGCCATTAGCGGCACAGAAACGCCTCTCCGGGGCACTAACGGCTGATGGTAACCAACCAAATTTCAACCCCAAAGACTTTAAATAAGTGAGCGAGAGAAGCGGCTGGAGATAAAGGTAGGCCCGACTTTTAAGACACTTAGGGAGAACAATATGGGACCTTAGCACCTCCTGTTGGCACCTAGCGGGGGCGCTATGTGGGCGGTGCGGCAGTAGATCCACGGCGAAGCAAATCCTGCACTGCACGCCAAACCTGTCCCCCCGTAATGTCGCTGCTACGAGTTAGCACCAGAGACTTCACACCAGGCAGATCGTGACAACGTCGAGCGTGCAATGCTCACTGGGCGCCCGGTCTTCAAAATTCATTGTCACCCCCTGTCTTAGCGCCTCGCCCCGCCAGCGACAGGAAGAGCAGGCGTCAAACAGGCGGATGCAGGCTCCAGGGGCGCTACTTAAAGGGATCATGTATAATGAGTCGCTGCTGTGAGGTTAGTGCTGTTTCACTGCTTCCTTGTCAGTTTGACAGTATGCAACGCTGAATTCAATCATTTAAAGGTTGTTTCATCTCCAGAATGGTGTAGCGACTCAAAATTAGTGACATTTTTATTCTCACGACATATCAAAGTGCTACACTAAAATGAGGTTCTGCAGCATCAATGAACCTCCCCTTTACGAACTGGAAAGAGCCTGTAGCAATGATGACTTGTGATTCGACTGCACCTGATATTGCTTAGCGCTTTGAATCTAATGCCATGGAGTCAGACCATTAGCACTTGATTTAGCACTCCAATTCTTTCTTTGAGAAATAAGATTTCATGTTGCATGCAGCGTGATTTATTAGTGTCTGGCGCCAAATCTTAACCTATTCTAAAGTTACCACCCATTCCTGGGCTATAATTAATTTCTCCCCCTTAGTCTTAAGGTTATTTCTGTATGTTAGTTAATAGTCGAACAAATAGTAGCGTGGCAGGGTCATGGAACGCCCATCCTGCAGCATGAGGGAACTCCAGGATGCTTCTCTTGTCCTGGACAACCACATGTGCAAGAAATGTCGTCAGCCAGATGAGCTCGACTCTGGGTTTTGGAGTTTAAGCAGCAGCTGCCGTCCCTGCGGTGCATCCGTGAGGCTGAGAGTTACGTGGATAACAAGTTTCAGGAGGTGCTCACCCTGCAGCATAAGAGTGTGCAGGCGGGAGGGAATGGATGACTGTCACACTGAACAAGAAGACCTGGCAGGTAGTGCAGGAGTGCCTTGAGTGAATCTCACTCTCCAACCAGTGGTGAGAGCGATGCTTCCTCTGGGGAGTACAGCCAGAGGCAAGTCCACAGCACTACGGGTGGCTCTGCTATACAAGGGAGGTGGAGGAAGACCTGGTAGGCCATAATGGTAGAGGATTTGATAGATAGGGGAAAACTCAGGAGTTTCTGCAGCTGCAGACATGATTCCAGGCACATAAATAATAAATGAGTAATAAGAGGAGGGATGGGGTGGATCTGGGACCAAAACAGAGACATACACATGGAGGCAGAGGGCATGGCTGGGGAATAAAATGAGTACTTAGCATCTGTCTTCATCAAGGAAGAAGATGCTGCCAAAGTCATAGTGAAAGAGGAGGTAGTGGAGATTCTGGATGAGATAAAAATTGATAAAGAGGAGGTACTAGAAAAGCTGACTGTACTGAAAGTTGATAAGTCACCAGGACTGGATGGGATACATCTCGGATGCTGAGGGAGGTTAAGGAGGATATCGCAGAGGTACTGGCCATAATTTTCCAATCCCCCTTGGGTACAGGGGTGGGGCTAGAGGACTGGCGAACTGTAAATGTCACATCCTTGTTCAAAAAAGGATGTAAAGATAAACCCAACAACTACAGGCCAGTCAGTTTAACCTCGGAGTGGAGGAAGGTATACAGTGGTGTTCTTCAGGAGTCAGTACTAGGAGCACTGTCTTTCTTGATATATATTAATGACATGGACTTGGGATTACAGAGTACAATTTCAAAATTTGCAGATGACACAAAACTTGGAAGTAAAGTGAACGGTGAGGAGGAGAGTGATAGACTTCAAGAAGACATAGACAGGCTGGTGAAATGGGCAGACATGTGGCAGATGAAATTTAATGTAGAATAGTGCAAAGTGAGATGTATTGATAGGAAGAATGAGAAGAGGCAATATAAACTAAAGAGTACAATCCTAAAAGGGGTGAACAAAGAGACCTGGGGGTATATGTGCAGAAATTATTGAAACTGGCAGGGCAGGTTGAGAAAGCAGGTAAAATAGCAGACTGGATATTGGGCTTCATAAATAAAGTCATAGAGTACTAAAGCAAGGAAGTTATGATGAACCTTTATAAAACACTGATTTGGCCTCAACTAGAGTACTCCGTCCAATTCTGGGCACCGCACTTCAGGAAGGATGTGAAGGCCTTAGAGAGGTTGCAGGAAAGCTTTAGGAGAATGATTCTAGGGATGAGGTACTTCAGTTACATGGATAGACTGGAGAAGCTGGAGTTGTTCTCCTTATAGCACAGAAGATTGAGAGGAGATTTGATAGAGGTATTCAAAATCATGAGGAGTCAAGACAGAGCAGATAGAGAGAAATTGTTCCCATTGGTGGAAGGGTCGAGAACCAGAGGACACAGATTTAAGGCGATTGACAGAAAAACCAATGGCGACGTGAAGAAAATCATTTTTATACAGCGAGTGGTTAATATCTGGAATGCACTGCCTGAAAGGGTGGTGGAGGCAGACTCATTCGCGGCTTTCAAAAGGAAATTGGATATGTACCTGAATGAATAAAACTTGCAGAGCTACAGGGAAAAGGCAGGGGAGTGGGACTAACTGAAGTGCTCTTGCAGAGAGCCGGCACGGGTTTGACGGGCCGAATGGTCTCCTTCTGTGCGGTAACCATCCAGCGATTCTATGGGCTAGAAATTGCGTAGTGTCCCGTTTGGGGCGATAACTTTTCAGGGAGCACCAGGCAGGAAAGATTATTTGATCCTGGGAACTTCTGCTTTACCGTTCCAACAGGGAGATGGAGCGCTAAATCAAGCTCGATCACTTCCCTTAGAGGCTGAAGTCAGTGCGAGGGGCAGTCGTGGCAGAGTGCTGAGTAATGTTCCATGCCGCCTAGCCACTTTGGTGGCTCCTTCCCTCGCTTAAAGGGAAGGGCCAATGTTGGTGTGATTCAATATTCATCCTATTTCTGTGGGGCCACTGGACCTGCGCTACATGCATAACAGCCCCAAGCTCTCTAAGAGAGTGCAGAGTTGATGAATCATGGGGTCCAAAAAAAGAAAAATGCAACAGACTGGGGAGATTCATAAATGTTGCCCTACCTGACCACCATTGACTTTCAGTAGCGTTCCCCAAGCGGCCAGCCGAGGTGACAACGCCTCCTGCAGCTGCCGCTGTTGACGCCCGGCGATGCTGCAGGGGGCGGGAGCGAATTTCACATCCGGGACGCTAACAGGGCACTGTGCACCAGATGACACCACAATCTACGGGGCGCAACAGAGCGAGATGGTATATGTTAGCATCAGTGTGAAACCGCCAGCGAAGTTTGCAAGTGTCGGTGAATTTTCCGCACCAGGTCGGTAACCCTTTAGTGCCCCATTACTGACCCCTGCAGGTGCTGATGGGAGGTGCAAAGCAAGCCAACGTCTCCCCTACGATTCTATGAAGTTGGCACATATAAAAGATCTGTGTCACACTTGCACCCAATTGGCTTTAATTTATCCACCGCCCGACATTAATGCCTCAAAAAATCGTCAACCTAATTTCCAGCCCATAGTATTTACACAGCACCTATCACTGCATCAGGAAGTCCCAAAGCGCTTTACAGGTAATGAAGTATTTTTGATGTAGAGTCACAGTTGTAATGGAGGAAATGCAGCAGCGAATTTGCTCCCAGCAAGTTCCCCAAACAGCAGAGACAATGAGCACATAGTGTGGGTATTGGTGTGTTAGTTGAGGGATAAAAATTTGCCAGAAAACCAGAGGAATTCCCCAGCTCTTCTTCGAAAGATGCAATGGGCTCGTTTATCCACCTGAGGAGGCAAAAGGGGCGTCGATTTAACATCTCATCTGAAAGGCAACCCCCCGTGAGAGTTCAGCGCTCCCTCAGTACAGTACTGGAGTGTCAGTGTGCTGACGTCCCTATTTAACATCAATAACATTCTGTTACAGTCTGGACTCTGCTTATTTGCCTAGATTTTCATTTCTTTCTCTTTATTTCCTGCCATTTTTATCGAAACTGATTTTATCTTTAAAAGCAAACAGCAACCTGTGCTAATGTTTTCCCCTCTGTAAGAGCCTTGTTTCCTCCTAACAAAGGTGGCTATTTTGATTAATTAGATAGGGAAAAGATACAAAGACATATTTTCTTTTATTTGTTTCAGGGTATGGGGGTTGCAGGCAAGGCCAGCATTTATTGCCCATCCCTAATTGCACCTTGAGAAGGTGGTGGTGAGCAACCTTCGTGAACCACTGCAGTTCTTGTGGTGAAGGTACCCCCACAGTGCTGTTAGGGAGGGAGCACTAGGATTTTGATCCAGCCACAATGAAGGAATAACAATATATTTCCAAGTCAAGATGGTGTGTAACTTGGAGGGGAACTTGCAGATGATGGTGTTCCCATGTGCCTGCTACCCTTGTCATTCTAGGTGGTGGAGGTCGCGGATTTGGGAGATGTTGCCGAAGAAGCCTTGACGTGTTGCTGCAATGCATCTTGTAAATGTTACACACTACAGCCGATGGTGGAGGGAGTGAATGTTGAAGGTGGTGGATGAGATCCCATTCAAGCAGGCTGCTTTGTCCTGAATGGTGTCGAGCATCTTGTGTGTTGCAAGAGCTGCGCTCATCCAAGCAAGTGGAGAGTATTCCATCAAATTCCTGACTTGTGCCTTGTAGATGTTGGAACGGCTTTGGGGAGTCAGGTGATGAGACATTGCCGCAGAATATCCAGCCTCTGACCTGTTCTTGTTGCCATTGTATTTATGTGGCTGGTCCAGTTATGTTTCTGGTCAATGGTGACCCCCAGGATGTTGATGGTGGGGGATTCGGCGAGAGTAATGCCGTTGAATATCAATGGGAGGTGGTTTGGCTCTTGCTTGTTGGAGCTGGTCATTGCCTGGCACTTTTGTGGTGTGAATGTTACATGCCACTTATCAGCCCAAAGCTGAATGTCGTCCAGATCTTGCTGCATACGGGCATGGACTGTTTCATTTTTTGAGGAGTTGGGAATGGAACTGAGCACTGTGCAATCATCAGCAAACAACCCCACTTCTGACCTTATGATGGAGGGAAGGTCATTGATGAAGCAGCTGAAGATGGTTGGGCCGAGGACACTGCCCAGAGGAAGACCTGCAGCGATGCCTTGGGGCTGGGAGAATTGAACTCCAACAACCACAACCATCTTTCTTTGTGCTAGGTATGACTCCAGCCAATGGAGAGTTTTCCCTCTGATTCCCATTGACTTCAATTTTACTAGGGCTCCTTGAAGCCACATTCTGTCAAATGCTGCCTTGATGTCAAAGGCAGTCAGTCTCACCTCACCTCTGAAATTCAGCTCTTTTTCCATGTTTGGACCAAGGCTATTATGAGATCGGGAGCCAAGTGGTCCTGGCAGAACCCAAACTGAGCATTGGGGAGCAGGTTTTTGGTGAGTAACTGTCACTTGATAGTACTGTCGATGACACCTTCCATCACTTTACTGATGATTGAAAGTAGACTGATGGGCGGTAATTGCCCGGATTGAATTTGTCCTGCTTTTTGTGGATACGACATAACTGGGCACTTTCACACATTGCCAGGTAGATACCAGTGTTGCAGCTATACTGGAACAGTTTGGCTAGAGGCATGGCTAGTTCTGGAGCAAAAGTCTTCAGCACGACATCCGGGATGTTGTTGGGGCCCATAGCATTTGCTGTATCCAGTGTGCTCAGTTGCTTCTTGATATCACATGGAGTGAATCGAATTGACTGAAGAGTGGCTTCTATGATGGTGGGGACCTAAGAGAGAGGCCAACATGAATCATCCACTCGGTACTTCTGGTTGAACTTGGTTGCAAATGCTTCAGCTTGGTTACAGGTTACAGATTGTGGTGGAATACAATTCTGCTGCTGCTGATGGCCCACAGTGCCTCATCGCTGCCCATTTTTGAGCTGCTAGATCGGTTATGAATCTATCCCATTTAGCATGGTGGTTGTGCCACACAACACGATGGAGGGTGTCTTCAGTGTGAAGATGGAACTTAGTCTGCAGAAGGTCACCGCTATCATGGACGAGGTCAAGTAGATTTTTCACTCATGGTGGTTCTCTCACCACTGCTACAGGCCAAGTCTAGGACCCGGCCAGCTCAGTCATTAGTGGTGCTACCGAGCCAGTCTTGGTGATGTCCCCCACCAGAGTACATTCTGTGCCCTTGCTACCCTCCGTCCTTCTTCCAAGTGGTGTTCAATATGGAGGAGTATTGATTCATCAACTGAGGGAGGGCCGTAGGAGGGGTCAGCATGCCCATGCTTGACCTGAAGCCATGAGAATTCTTGAGGGTGGGAGTTCATGTTGATGACTCCCAGGGCCACTCCCTTCCGACTGTATAACACTGTGCTGCCACATCCGGTGGGTCTGTCCTGCCAGTGGGACAGGACATACCCAGGGATGGTGATGGAGGAAAAGTTACATTGGCTGAAAGGTATGATTCTGTGAGTATAGAATCATACAATCATAGAAATTTACAGCAGAGAAGGAGGCCATTTCAGCCCATTGTGTCCGCGCTGGCTGACCAAGAGCTATCCAGCCGAATCCCACTTTCCAGCTCTTGGTCCGTAGCCCTGTAGGTTACGGCACTTTAAGTGCACATCCAAGTATTTTTTAAATGTGGTGAGGGATCCTGCCTCTACCACCCTTTCAGGCAGTGAGTTCCAGACCCTCACCACCCTCTGGGTGAAGAAATTTCCCCTCGTATCTCCACTAAACCTCCCCTCAATTACTTTAAATCTTTGCTCCCTGGTTGTTGACCCCTCTGCCGAGGGAAACAGATCCTTCCTATCCACTCTATCCAGGCCCCTCATAATATTATACACCTCATTCAGGTCTCCCCCTAGCCTCCTCTGTTCGAAAGAAAACAGACCGAGTATCTCCAATTTTTCCTCATCGCCAAAATGTTCTAGTCCAAGCAACCTTCTTGTAAATCTACTCTGCACTCTTTCCAGTGCAATAACATCTTTCCTGTAATGTGGTAACAAGAACTGCACACAATACTCCAGCTGCAGCCTAACCAGAGTTTTATACAATTCAGGCATAATCTCCTTGCTCTTGTATTCCATGCCTCGACTAATAAAGGCAAGTATTTCATATGCCTTCTTAACCACCTTATGTACCTGGCCTGCTCCTTCAGGGATCTGGGACCTGCACTCCAAGGTCCCTTTGTTCCTTACACTTTTCAGTGTTGTACCATTTAATGTGTATTCCCTTGCCTTATTAGACTTCCCCAAATGCATTACCTCACACTTACCCGGATTGAATTCCATTTGCCACTGTTCTGCCCACCTGACCAGTATGTTGATATCTTCCTGCAGTTCGCAGTTTTCTTCTTCATTATCAACTACATAGCCTATTTTAGTTTAATTTGCAAACTTCGTAATTATACCCCCAACATTTAAGTCCAAGCCATTGATATATACCACAAAAAGCAAGGGACGCAGCACTGAACCCTGCGGAACCCCACTGGATACAGCCTTCCAGCCACAAAAACACCCATCAACCATTAGCCTTTGCTTCCTGCCTCTGATCCAATTTTGGATCCAACTTGCTACTTTACCCTGGATCTCATGGGCTATTACTGTAAAGTCCTTACTCTACAGTATGAAACCACACGAGGCACATTCTGGGGACAAGGTCACTCTGTGACCTTAACTCTTTATTCACAGGACTCCAAAGACGATGACCCTGCGTGGGACCTCCCTTTTTATACCTGGGTGATCAGGTAAGGAGTGTCTCCCACAAGTTCACCCCTTGTGGTCAAGGTGTGCATCTAGGTTGAGTGTATACAGCAATACAGTGGTGTTACATTGTGGTTACATACATGACATCACCTCCCCCCCACCACCCCCAAAGTCTTATTGGGATCATAGATTTAGTCTTTCAGGTGGTCTACGCTCCCTCGTGGAGCGCCGCAGTTGGGGCTCTGGTTGTTGGACACTGACGTGAGTGTCTGTCACCTGTGGTGATTCTGGCCTGTCCGGGCTGACTGCAGGGACTGTGCATTCTTCTGATTGCTCTTGTTGCTCATTCACTGGCGGTCTTGTGAGCTCCATCTCATGGTCTTCTTCAGATTCCTCCGTGTCGATGCTGAACCTTTTTTTTACTTGGTCCAGATGCTTACGGCATATCTGACCATTGTTCAGTTTTCCCACGATTACCCTATTCCCCTCTTTGTCAATTACAGTGCCCTCAAGCCATTTGGGCCCCATGGCGTGATTGAGGACGAATATAGGATCATTTATTTCTATACATCTCCCCCTCGCATTATGGTCATGGTACTCGTTTTGTGACTTGCGCTTGCCCTCAACTATGTCGGTCAGGACTGGGTGAATGAGGGACAACCGAGTTTTGAGTGTCCGTTTCATTAGTAGCTCTGCGGGCGGGACCACCGTGAGCGAGTGCGGTCGGGATCGATAGGCCAGCAGGAGACGTGATAGGCGGCATTGTAGGGAGGGTCCTTGAATCCTGAGCATACCTTGCTTAATGATTTGGACCGCACGTTCTGCCTGGCCATTAGGCTGGCTTGCACAGTGCAATCCTGACGTGGTTGATGCCATTACCCAACATAAACTCTCGGAATTCGTAGCTTGTGAAACATGGGCCATTATCACTAACCAGGATGTCCGGCAAGCCATGGGTTGCAAAGATCGCACGGAGGCTTTCCACAGTGGTGGATGATGTGCATGAATTCAGAATGATGCACTCGATCCATTTCGAGTACGCATCTACCACAATAAGGAACATCTTACCCATGAACGGGCCCGTGTAGTCAACATGAATGCGTGACCATGGCCTGGTGGGCCAGGGCCACGGGCTGAGCGGGTCCTCCTTGGGGGCATTACCCAGCTGGGCACACATCGTGCACCCGCGAACAGTGTTCCAGGTCTGAATCAATTCCAGGCTGTGGAGTTCCCTGATGAATGCCTCCCTGCCCTTCTGGGGCATAACTACCCGGCTGCCCCATAGTAGGCAGTCGGCTTGGATGGAGAGCTCATCCATCCGTCTTTGGAACGGTCTGACCTCCTCAGGGCATGTTCCGTGTGCGGGCGCCCAATCCCCAGTCAGGACACATTTCTTAATCAGGGATAGAAGGGGATCTCTGTTTGTCCAGATTTTGATCTGGCGGGCTGTGGTGGGGGAGCCTGTGCTGTCAAAGGCATCGACAGCCATGACCATCTCGGCGCTTTGCTCCGCTGCCCTCTCAGTGGTGGCCAGTGGAAGCCTGCTGAGTGCGTCAGCGCAATTTTCAGTGCCGGGCCAGGGCCGGAGCCGAATGGAGTAGTCATAAGCAGCCAGCGTGAGAGCCCATCACTGTATGCGAGCTGATGCATTGGCATTGATAGCCTTGCATTCTGACAACAGCGATGTTAATGGCTTGTGGTCCGTCTCTAATTCAAACTTCCTACCAAAGAGGTACTGATGCATTTTTTTGACACCATAGACACATGCAAGCACTTCCTTCTCGACAATCCCATATCCCCATTCTGCTTGAGAGAGCGACCTGGAGGCATAAGCCACAGGTTGTTGTTGACCCACAGCATTGCCCTGCTGCAACATGCACCCAACCCCATAGGACGATGCATCACATGTCAGAACCAATTTTTTACAGAGGTCATACAGGGTCAACAACTTGTTTGAACAAAAGCGCGTTCCTGACAGACCCCCCAAAACCAATCGTAACCCTTACCCAGGAGCACGTGTAGCAGCTCCAACAACATGCTCAGGTTCGGCAGAAAGTTCCCGAAATAGTTCAACAGTCCCAGGAATGAACGCAATTCCGATGTGTTGCAGGGCCTGGGTGCTCGTCGAATCGCCTCTGTTTTGGTTTCGGTGGGCCGAATCCCATCTGCAGCAGCTCTCCTGCCCAGAAACTCAACCTCAAGAGCTAAGAACACACATTTAGACTTCTTGAGTCGCAGGCCTACCCGGTCCAGTCGGCGTAGCACCTCCTCCAGGTTGTGGAGGTGTTCCTCGGTCTCTCGACCCGTGATGAGGATGGCGTCCTGGAATACGATCGTTCCAGGAATGGACTTAAGCAGGCTTTCCATGTTTCGTGGAAAAATCGCGGCCGCTGATCGCAAACGGGCGCCTGTTATAAATGAACAGTCCCTTGTGCGTGGTGATGGTGGTCAGTAGTTTAGATTCGTCAGCCAGTTCCTGGGTCATATAGACTGAAGTGAGGTCCAACTTGGTGAACAGCTTGCTGCCTGCCAGCGTGGCGAAGAGGTCCTCCGCTCTTGGGAGCAGCTATTGATCTTGTAGGGACACTCGATTGATGGTGGCCTTGTAGCCGCCACAGATCCTGATGGAGCCATCTGCTTTTAGGATGGGAACGATGGGGCTAGCCCAGTCGCTGAATTCAACAGGCGAGATGATGCCCTCTCTCAACAGCCGGTCCAATTCGCTCTCGATCTTTTCCCGCATCACATATGGCACCGCTCTGTCTTTGTGGTGTACTGGCCTGGCATCCGGGGTGATGTGTATCACTACTTTAGTGCCTTTGAAAGTCCCGACGCCAGGTTGGAATAGTGAATTGAATTGTTGTGAGCATGAACTTCGCTCCACAGATGACATTGCGTGAACATCCCCCCATTTCCAGTTCATCTCAGCTAACCAGCTCCTCTCCAACAGTGCAGGACCTTGCCTGGGACAATCCAGAGCGGTAGCCGATTCACTGACCCATTGTGTGTGACAGCCAACATTGCACTGCCTAGCACCAGAATGATTTCTTTAGTGTAAGTCCGTAATTGTGTCTCAACACGTGCTAATTTGGGTCTACTGGCCTTAAGTGGCCATAGCTTCTCAAATTGCTGAATGCCCATGAGTGACTGGCTGGCTCCAGTGTCCAGCTTCATGTGTACAGGGATACAGTTTAATAAAACCCTTATCATCATTGGTGGCGCTCTGGTGTATGAACTGTGAATATTCACCACATGGACCCGCTGAACCTCGGCATCCATCGATTTGTCCCAAAGGCCATCCTACCTCAAAGAACCCTATTCCGGTCTATCCGCCTCATATATTAGTCTGGTTGCAGACTTTCTGCACCTTCGAGCTAAGTGGCCACTGAAATTGCAGTTTCTGCAGACAAACTGTTGAAATCTGCAAGATCTAGCTGAGTGTTTTCCCCCACACCTCCAGCATGAGTTAAAGTTTCCATTGTTGGGAGCAAAGGGACTATGGCCAGGCATTCCGCGCTGACTGTCCGTTTGACTGCTCTTAAGTACCCTATTGGTGGGTGTCAATGGCCCCATCCCGACTGCATTCTCCACTGTGATGGCGTGAATGTCCGTTCAGCCTGCCATTGTCTCTGTTGAAGTCCTGCTCTGGGGTCTATTGCTTCGGACTGCCCCTGCCTGCATGCGGGGCTCTGAGTCGCATTGATGATGTTGACCAATGCAGGGAGACAGAGGGAAACAAAAAGGAGGCAAAAGCAAAAGACAGAAAGGAGATGAGGAAAAGTGGAGGGCAGAGAAACCCAAGGCAAAGAACAAAAAGGGCCACTGTACAGCAAAATTCTAAAAGGGTGTTAAAAGAACAAGCCTGAAGGCTTTGTGTCTTAATGCAAGGAGTATCCGCAATAAAGTGGGTGAATTAACTGTGCAAATAGATGTTAACAAATATGATGTGATTGGGATTACGGAGACGTGGCTCCAGGATGATCAGGGCTGGGAACTCAACATCCAGGGGTATTCAACATTCAGGAAAGATAGAATAAAAGGAAAAGGAGGTGGGGTAGCATTGCTGGTTAAGGAGCAAATTAAGGCAATAGTTCGGAAGGACATTAGCTTGGATGATGTGGAATCTATATGGGTAGAGCTGCAGAATACCAAAGGACAAAAAACGTTAGTGGGAGTTGTGTACAGACCTCCAAACAGTAGTAGTGATGTTGGGGAGGGTATCAAACATGAAATTAGGGGTGCGTGCAATAAAGGTGCAGCAGTTATAATGGGTGACTTTAATATGCACATAGATTGGGTTAACCAAACTGGAAGCAATACGGTAGAGGAGGATTTCCTGGAGTGCATAAGGGATGGTTTTTTAGACCAATATGTCGAGGAACCAACTAGGGGGGAGGCCATCTTAGACTGGGTGTTGTGTAATGAGAGAGGATTAATTAGCAATCTCGTTGTGCGAGGCCCCTTGGGGAAGAGTGACCATAATATGGTGGAATTCTGCATTAGGATGGAGAATGAAACAGTTAATTCAGAGACCATGGTCCAGAACTTAAAGAAGGGTAACTTTGAAGGTATGAGGCGTGAATTGGCTAGGATAGATTGGCGAATGATACTGAAGGGGTTGACTGTGGATGGGCAATGGCAGACATTTAGAGACCGCATGGATGAACTACAACAATTGTACATTCCTGTCTGTCGTAAAAATAAAAAAGGGAAGGTGGCTCAACCGTGGCTATCAAGGGAAATCAGGGATAGCATTAAAGCCAAGGAAGTGGCATACAAATTGGCCAGAAATAGCAGAGAACCCGGGGACTGGGAGAAATTTAGAACTCAGCAGAGGAGGACAAAGGGTTTGATTAGGGAAGGGAAAATGGAGTACGAGAAGAAGCTTGCAGGGAACATTAAGACGGATTGCAAAAGTTTCTACAGATATGTAAAGAGAAAAAGGTTAGTAAAGACAAACGTAGGTCCCCTGCAGTCAGAATCAGGGGAAGTCATAACGGGGAACAAAGGAATGGCGGACCAATTGAACAAGTACTTTGGTTCGGTATTCACTGAGGAGGACACAAACAACCTTCCGGATATAAAAGGGGTCGGAGGGTCTAGTAAGGAGGAGGAACTGAGGGAAATCCTTACTAGTCGGGAAATTGTGTTGGGGAAATTGATGGGATTGAAGGCCGATAAATCCCCAGGGCCTGATGGACTGCATCCCAGAGTACTTAAGGAGGTGGCCTTGGAAATAGTGGATGCATTGACAGTCATTTTCCAACATTCCATTGACTCTGCATCAGTTCCTATGGAGTGGAGGGTAGCCAATGTAACCCCACTTTTTAAAAAAGGAGCGAGAGAGAAAACAGGGAATTACAGACCGGTCAGCCTGACATCGGTAGTGGGTAAAATGATGGAATCAATTATTAAGGATGTCATCGCAGTGCATTTGGAAAGAGGTAATATGATAGGTCCAAGTCAGCATGGATTTGTGAAAGGGAAATCATGCTTGAAAAATCTTCTGGAATTTTTTGAGGATGTTTCCAGTAGAGTGGACAAGGGAGAACCAGTCGATGTGGTATATTTGGACTTTCAGAAGGCTTTTGACAAGGTCCCACACAAGAGATTAATGTGCAAAGTTAAAGCACATGGGATTGGGGGTAGTGTGCTGTCATGGATTGAGAACTGGTTGTCAGACAGGAAGCAAAGAGTAGGAGTAAATGGGGACTTTTCAGAATGGCAGGCAGTGACTAGTGGGGTACCGCAAGGTTCTGTGCTGGGGCCCCAGCTGTTTACACTGTACATTAATGATTTAGACGAGGGGATTAAATGTAGTATCTCCAAATTTGCGGATGACACTAAGTTGGGTGGCAGTGTGAGCTGCAAGGAGGATTCTATGAGGCTGCAGAGCGACTTGGATAGGTTAGGTGAGTGGGCAAATGCATGGCAGATGAAGTATAATGTGGATAAATGTGAGGTTATCCACTTTGGTGGTAAAAACAGAGAGACAGACTATTATCTGAATGGTGACAGATTAGGAAAAGGAGAGGTGCAACGAGACCTGGGTGTCATGGTACATCAGTCATTGAAGGTTGGCATGCAGGTACAGCAGGCGGTTAAGAAAGCAAATGGCGTGTTGGCCTTCATAGCGAGGGGATTTGAGTACAAGGGCAGGGAGGTGTTGCTACAATTGTACAGGGCCTTGGTGAGGCCACACCTGGAGTATTGTGTACAGTTTTGGTCTCCTAACCTGAGGAAGGACATTCTTGCTATTGAGGGAGTGCAGCGAAGGTTCACCAGACTGATTCCCGGGATGGCGGGACTGACCTATCAAGAAAGACTGGATCAACTGGGCTTGTATTCACTGGAGTTCAGAAGAATGAGAGGGGACCTCATAGAAACGTTTAAAATTCTGACGGGGTTAGACAGGTTAGATGCAGGAAGAATGTTCCCAATGTTGGGGAAGTCCAGAACCAGGGGACACAGTCTAAGGATAAGGGGGAAGCCATTTAGGACTGAGATGAGGAGGAATTTCTTCACCCAGAGAGTGGTGAACCTGTGGAATTCTCTACCACAGAAAGTTGTTGAGGCCAATTCACTAAATATATTCAAAAAGGAGTTAGATGAAGTCCTTACTACTAGGGGAATCAAGGGGTATGGTGAGAAAGCAGGAATGGGGTACTGAAGTTGCATGTTCAGCCATGAACTCATTGAATGGCGGTGCAGGCAAGAAGGGCCGAATGGCCTACTCCTGCACCTATTTTCTATGTTTCTATGTTTCTATGACTCCCTGATCCATCACCGCGTTAGAGGCAGAATTGCGCGCATATATTATTATCGTCTCTTCCTCTTCCGACATGAAAGTTTGAGCCATCAACGCCGCCGCTTCCAAGGTTAAATCCTTGGTCTCAATTAATTTGCGGAAAATTTCCGCATGACCGATGCCCTCGATAAAGAAGTCCCTTAGCATCTCCCCGCTGCAGGCGTCTGTGAACTTACAGAGGCTAGCCAAACGCCAGAGGTCCGCTACGAAGTCCGGTATGCTCTGTCCTTCATGACGTTGGTGGGTGTAGAATCTGTGTCGGGCCATATGTATGCTACTCGCCGGTTTGTGGTGCTCCCCGATCAATTTGCTAAGTTCTTCAAAGGTTTTGCCACCGGCTTTTCGGGTGCTAGTAAGTCCTTCATGAGCGCGTAAGTCTTTGGTCCGCAGCTGGTCAAAAGATGAGCCCTTCGCTTGTCGGCCGCTGCATCCCCCAGCCATTCTTTCGTAACGAAGCTTTGCTGAAACCTCTCAACAAAATTGTCCCAGTCCTCCCCAACACAGTACCGTTCCACTGTGCTACCGGTGGCCATTCTCGTGGGTCGGGAATTCGCGCTTCTTGTCGCCAATGTAAAGTCCTTAATCTACAGTATGAAACCACACGAGGCACATTCTGGGGACAAGGTCACTCTGTGACCTTAACTCTTTATTCACAGGACTCCAAAGACGATGACCCTGCGTGGGACCTCTCTTTTTATACCTGTGTGATCAGGTAAGGAGTGTCTCCCACAAGTTCACCCCTTGTGGTCAAGGTGTGCATCTAGTTTGAGTGTTTACAGTAATACAGTGGTGTTACATTGTGGTTACATACATGACAAGCATCACAGCAAAACTCTCTCTACTATGTGACAACAAAGTGCCTGTGACCGCAGCCTTGGACAACTCCTCCTGCTGCAACATGGGAGTCTTCCACTTTCCACATCATCAGAACATAAGAAATAGGAACTGGAGTAGGCCATTTGGTCCTTCGAGCCTGCTCCACCATTCAACTCCATCTTCCCACAATATCCCCATATCCCTTAATTCCCTTTGTTCCCAAAAATTTAATAAACTCTGTCTTGAATATACTCAATGACTGAGCATCCACAGCCCTCTGGGGTAGAGCATTCCAAAGATTCACAACCCTTTGAGTGAAGAAATTTCTCCTCATCTCAGACCTAAATGGCCGACCTTTTATTTTGAGACTGTGACCCTGTGTTCTAGATTCCCCGGCCAGGGGAAACATTTTCTCACGTTAACCCAGTCAAGCCCCTTAAGAATTTTATATGTTTCAATTAGATCACCTCTCATTCTTCCAAACTCTGGGGAATATAGTCCTAGTCTACTCAATCTCTCCTCATAGGGCAATCCCCTCATCCAGGAACCAGTCTAGTGAACCTTTTTTGCACTCCCTCTAAGGCAGGTATGTATTTCCTTAGGTAAGGAGACTCGAACTGTACACAGTATTCCAGCCTCACCAATGCCCTGTATAATTGTAGTAAGACTTCTTTACTCTTATACTCTAAGCCCTTTGTAACAAAAGCTAACAGACCATTTGCTTTCCTAATTGCTTGCTGTACCTGCAAATTAACTTTCTGTGATTCATGTACAAGGACACCCAGGTCCCTCTGAACGCAAACATTTCCCAGACTCTCACCATTCAAAAACATTTCTGCTTTTTTATTTTTCCTACCAAAGTGGATAACTTCACACTTCCCCACATTGTATTCCATTTGCCATATTCTTGCCCGCTCAGTCACCCTGTCTATATCTCTCTGCAGCCTCTTGTGTCCTCCTCACCACTTACTTTCCACCTAACTTTGTATCATCAGCAAACTCGGATACGTTACACTCAGTCCCTTCATCTAAGTCATTTATATAGATTGTGAATAGCTGAGGCCCAAGCACTGATCCTTGCGCTACGCCGCTAGCCTGCCAACCTCAAAAAAGTCCCGTTTATTCCTACTCTGTTTTCTGCCCATTAACCAATCCTCAATCCATGCTAATATATTACCCTCAATCCCATGAGCCCTAATTTTGTGTAATAATGGGGCAGAAATTCCAAGGAGGGCTTCCCACGGGCAAATCAATAAAGAATAGAAATAAAATGTGCACTTACCTGAAGCTGCTGCACCCGCTCGAACACCCGATCCACAGGCCTCCTCTCCCTGCGACACGTGCGCGTGCACGTCGGGACATGCTCAGGAGTCACGTGTGCCTGGACACCCAATCACAGGTAAGTATTTTCGTAAGTTACAAAACTCCTCTTACAATGAATGAGAAAAACCCCAAAACTCACAAAAAATACATAAAACATTTAAAAAACACCTCACACAATAAACTAATAGAAATTAAAAATGTTACACATGTTTTTTAAAGAAAACAAATTGCTGATTTTTCAAAAAAGTTAGGGTTTAAAATAACATTATCTGAGTGGGCAGGGTTTTAACATAAATGTGTTTATAAAATTTTTATTTTAATCATGTTTTTTCTATGTTTTTAAAATCTTACACCTGTAAAAGTAGACTATGCGCCTGCTTTTTCAGGAGCAAGAGTTTTGAGGACATTTGCCATGCAAGATATGGGTAAATAGCCCAAACTTCCATGTACAAATGTCCTCGTTCCCGATCTGCGGATCATCTGTCAAGCTAACTGGCATATAGTTCCCTGTTTTTTCTCTTCCTTCTTTCATAAATAGCAGGGTTATATTTGCTATCTTCCAATCCTTGGGCACTGTTCTAGATTCTCAGGAATTCTGGAAGATTAATACAAATGCAACCACTATCTCTGCAGCTACCTCTTTTAAAACCCTAGGCTGCAGGTCGTCTGGTCCAGGGGATTTATCACCACTTAGTCCCATTCATTTCTCCAGTACTATGTCTTTATTTATACTGATTTCTTTAAGTTCCTCATTCTCTCTAGATCCTTGATTCCCTATCATTTCCAAAATGTTTTTTGTGTCTTCCACTGTGAAGACAAATACAAAGCATTTGTTTATTGACTCTGCCATTTCCTTTTTGCCCATTACAATTTCTGCTGTCCTGTAGAATTTACCAATATTTCACAAAGATTCCTTGTACCTTTCCCCTGCAGAGGAGAAGAATCCCTTTTTGGACTTTTAAAATGGAAGGAAAAACTTCGGGACACAAATGAGTTTAAAGGGCAGACGAGGCCTGTAGAGGATAAAAGGGGATGCATTCATGGAGACGCCACCTTCCCCTCCCCCGCCCCCCCAGTGTTTGGACTCATAGGAAAGGGAATTTAATTTGGAACTCGATAAACATTTTGGTATCCTAGGAAAAACTCTGAGGAAGATACCTAAGAGCTTTACAAGTTTAAGATCTCTAAAGGAACATGTTGGAACAGACTGCCAGAACAGAGGGTGGGACTTCACTTGGGTATTGGAGCTAATTCAATTTGTCTGGGAGAATGAGGCAATCGATAACTAACAAGAACTGTGAGGCATAACAATTCGCTCCCTAGGACATAAACCCATCAAGAGCTATCAGGCTAATCACCGGAGACCATTGTTGGCATGCATGTGCAAATAGGTCTATAGAAATCACGGGCCCAGCCAAACGGCCCAAGAGTTTAAACACTGCTTCAATAATGCCAACCGCTGATTTTCCACATTACCACATCATAATCAAATTACTGCTGAACGAGCCCGCCAAATTCTGACAAAGAAGAGAGCTCAAAACTAATGAGCAGCTCCCTTGAAACAAAGAGCTGGGCCAGATTTGGCAGGAGATAAGGAAGCCTTTTTGGGGTATATCTATTCCCAGTTTTACAAGGGAAGAAAAGCAGCAGGAGGTGGGGAGTGAAGAAATGGAGTAGTGGAGAAAACTACAAGAAACCATCAAGGATCGACCGAGCATGCCGACAGCAAGAGGCCCACAAAACGGAAGGTTGTCAGCAACCAAATTGACAACCCGGGCCACCACAACCAGCGAAACGACCAACCAAAACCATTTTCAGTAAAATCCGAAGAATCAACATTTATTTTCACTCTACAATCTACTTCTGAATAACCAATGGGTGAGAAATTACCTAAAAGGACTAACTAAAACT
The DNA here is from genome assembly GCF_044704955.1 of Pristiophorus japonicus. NCBI lineage: Eukaryota > Metazoa > Chordata > Chondrichthyes > Pristiophoridae > Pristiophorus > Pristiophorus japonicus. The sequence continues at coordinate 30,881 of NW_027254807.1, read as the reverse complement.
ATTCCTAACCAAAGAAAATGGGTACTTACCCTATACATCCAAAACGCGACTTACCGCATTAGCGGACTCACCCCAACTGAAGACTACGCAGTCCGAAGTCCTCTCCTCCACCCGGGATACAGCTTGCCTAGAAGGCAAAGTGCAGTGAACCCCGAAACCGTGATTCACCGGCAACCGTCAAAAGGGATTGGTGAGCATAGCCCCTGAACCCCCAGAGCTATAACTTAGTTAGTTAGGGGAATTGGGAGGGGTTGGCTGGGATAACTTGTGTAAATGTATCTGCATTCTCCTCTTTACCCCATTTAGAGTTTAAGCTGTATTCTTTTCCCCACAGGCTGTATTTTGAAAATTTATTCAATGTGTTGTACCCCTCAATGTGTATTGGTATCACTATTCTGTGTGTGTTATTAAAGGTGTGCCTTTTACTTCTTTTTAAACACAATAAAGCCATACCTGCTTCCTACCTTGAAACCGATTGTCTGTCCAAGTCTGTCACAGTCCCTTCATAATTCCAGAGTCTAGAACCAAGGGTGTGGGAGCGATTCAAAACCGCTCATATAAGGTCAGAAGGGAAAGCTGACCCCCTGAAAACCACCCCTTACAGTCTCTGCCTATAATGGGCCCATGTTTACTTTCACTAATCTCTTCCTATTTACATACCGATAGACACATTTACAATCTGTTTTTACGTCTCTTGATAATTTACTCATGTTATTTTTTCTCTTTCCTTATCAATTTCTTGGTCCTCCTTCGCTAAATTGTAAAATCCAGCCCTTGTTATCTCAGTCTCTTTGAGTGAGGATGCCCATAAGTTGTGTTCTCCATTTCTCCTCACTAGGAACTGGATTGAGACTGCCCAACTCATTTCACATTGACCCGTTATAGCCACTAGCCAGCGGTGATTTTCAATGGAAATAAAGACCAGGAGAGATGTAAAACAGACTACTGACCCACTCTCACTGTTTTGCACAAAGTCAAGATCTACACGACATATGCATCAATTTTTAAATTTCTCATTCTTGTTTTCAAAACACTTCATGGCCCCACCCCTCCCTATCTCTGTAACTTCCTCCAGCGCTACAATTCTCCAAGTCTGGCCTCTTGCGCATCCCTGATTTGAATCACTCGACCATTGGTGGCCGTGACTTTTGGGCCCTAAGCTCTGGAATTCCCTTCATAAACCTCTCCACCTCTCTTCCTTTAAGATGCTCCTTAAAGCCTCTTTGACCAAGCTTTTGGTCATATGTCCTAATATCTCCGTATGTAGCTTGGTGTCAATTGTTGTTTGATAATTCCTCCTGCGAAGTGCCTTGGGGTATTTTACTATGTTAAAGGAACTATATAAATGCAAGTAATTGTTGTTGAGACAGAATTGAACTAGATGTAATGCCCACACAGTGGAATAGCTCACCAACATTCACTGCCTAGACCAAACCTGAAGAGTGGCCACCTTTAAGGTTCAGGAGACTGGACCAGTGCACATGGAACCCGCTCCAGCAATGGTCAGTGAGAGGAGAAAAGTAGGGCTCAATTTTCCCCAATGCCGTTTTTAGGCCCCGACTACGCCAAAAAAATAACTACCAAGTTTACCCATTCTAATTTTTTTAATTGGCACCGCGCAGCCTGTCCTGTAGCTTCAGGGGCAGGAGCCTAATGTCTGTGCTGAAAAAATGATGCATCCCCTTCTGCGCTTGCGCGGAAAAAAAAGGACATTTTTGACGTGTCTGTATGGGCGCACATGCCCAGTACAGCTTCCGGTCTGCATTCGGTCATTTTTAAAGAGCCAATGTATGTGAGAGCTTTAATTCTCATTGGAAAAATCAGAGCTGCAATACAATATTCAACGTGGCTCAAGGACCAAGAATTTCTTACAGGATGAAGTGGAGGCAAGAGTTACTGTGATTGAGGCCAGATGACACAAGCTGGACACCAGCAGAGGTCACATAAAAGTTTCACCAAAAGAAATGAAGAAACGCTGGAACCAACTTGCAGAAGGTTACTGTGCAATGGTGATCACCCCGAGGTCTGGAGGCCAGGGCAAAAAGAAATGGCAGGATCTTGGTCAAGTAGTTAGTGTAAGTAATATTTTCATTTATTCACTGGAATTGCAATTGTAAATGTGACCATCTGTATGTCCCACCCAGCAGAAAGACACACACTCTAAAAAGTTATATTTTCATCTTTGCAGAGGAAGGTGGCACACAACAAAAGGGAACAGCTTGATTGGCTCTTGCATTTCAATGGGGATGCTGGCCCAGCTCCCATGCAGTACACAGTTTTTTACAAGGGACAGCAGAGGATCTTGGCTGGTCGAAGTCCTAATCTGGCAGGCTGTGAGAGGTGATTTATCATTTTCAAATGCTTCCATGGCCATCAACAAGTCTGCAGGCTGCGCCACCATCAATAAGTTTGCAGGCTGCGCCATTTCCACCCCTGTGGTGGGCAATGGTAGCCGACTGAGAGCATCCGTACAGTTCTCGGTGCCTGGCCTGTGGCGGATGGTATAGTTATAGCGCGAGTGCCCACCTTTGTATGCGGGCTGAGGCATTAGTATTTATCCCCTTGTTTTCAGCGAACAGGGATATGAGGGGCTTGTGATCGGTTTCTAGCTCAAATTTGAAGCCAAACAGGTACTGATGCATTTTCTTTACCCCGAACACACACGCTAATGCCTCGTTCTCAATCATGCTGTCGGCCCTCTCGGCCTTAGACAAGCTCCTGGAAGCATAGGCGACAGGTTGCAACTTCCCCGCAACATTAGCTTGTTGTAATACACACCCGACTCCGTATGACGACGCGGCACATGCTAGCACAAGTCTTTTATACGGGTTATACAATACAAGCAGCTTGTTGGAGCATAAAATGTTTCTGGCTTTCTCAAAAGCAATTACTTGTTTTTTTCCCCCATACCTAGTTCTCAGCTTTGTGCAATAACATATGTACGGGCTCTAAAAGGGTGCTTAACCCCGGTAGGAAGTTACCAAAATAGTTGAGGAGTCCCAGGAACGACCGCAGCTCCATGACGTTCTGTGGCCTGGGCGCGTTCTGATAGCCTCTGTCTTGGCGTCTGTGTGCCGAATGCCGTCCGCCACAAACTTTCTCCCCAAAAACTCCACTTCTATTGCCATGAAGACGCATTTTGACCTCTTCAGTCGCAGCCCTACGCAATCCAGTCGCTGGAGGACCTCCTCCAGGTTTTGTAGGTGCTCGGCAGTGCCCTGACCCGTGACCAATATGTCGTCCTGAAAGACCACCGTGTGTGGTACCGACTTGAGTAGGTTCTCCATGTTCCTCTGGAAGATCTCTGCAGCCGACCGAATTCCAAACGGGCACCTGTTGTAGATGAACAGTTTCTTGTGCGTGTTGTTGCAGGTGAGGCCCTTCGAAGCCTCCTCCAGCTCCTGCGTCATGTAGGCCGAAGTTAGGTCAAGCTTGGTGAACGTCTTGCCTCCTGCCAGCGTCGCAAATAGGTCGTCTGCCTTAGGTAGCGGGTATTGGTCCTGTAGCTTGAAACGATTAATAGTTCATTTATAATCCCCGCAAATCCTGACCGTGCCATTACTTTTGAGTACTGGAACAATCGGGCTGGCCCACTCACTGAATTCCACTGGGGAGATGATGTCCTCGCATTGCAGCCTGTCCAGCTCGATTTCCACTCTCTCCCTCATCATGTAAGGTACTGCTCGCGCCTTGTGGTGAATGGGTCATTCCTCTGGGACCAACACCTTCACCCTGGAAAAGTTTCCAATGCCTGGCTCAAAAAGGGAAGGAAATTTGTTCAGAACCTGGGTACATGAGGCCTCATTGACATGTGATAGCGCTCGGATGTCATCCCAGTTCTAACAGATTTTGCACAGCCAGCTCCTTCCAAGCAGTGTGGGGCCATCGCCCGGGACAATCCAGAGTGGCAGTTCGTGCACCGTGCCCTCATAGGTGACCTTGACCATCGCGCTGCCCAGGACAGTGATAAGCTCTTTGGTATACGTTCTCAGTTTCGTGTGGATGGGGCTCAGGGCTGGTCTGAATGCCTTGTTGCACCACCGTCTCTCAAACATCTTTTTACTCATGATGGATTGGCTAGTGCCAGTGTCCAGTTCCATGGCTACGGGTAAGCCATTCAATTTTACATTTAGCATTATAAGTGGACATTTCATCGAAAATGTGTGCATCCTGTGTACTTTAGCATCTGCCTCCTCTCTCTGAGGCTCGAAATTGCTTTGATCCACCATGGACCGATCTTCCTCTGCCACGTGGTGGTTTGCATGTTTTGCAGAGCTTGCAGCTCATTTGCAAGCTCGCTGGAGGTGCCCCATTGTTCCACAGCTCTTGCAAACATACCCTTTGAAGCGGCATGAATAGGCTGAATGGAAGCCTCCACAATGCCAACAAGGTGTGAATTGCCTTGCATTCATCCTTTGTTGGGGACTCTGGGTCATCTGGGTCACCTGAAGCCTGCTGGCATTTGCAGACTCATGGGTTCTGCCCTGTACATTTCTGCTCGCAAACACGGTTTCAGTTAATTTATGAACATTGCTAGCACTTGTGTGCTGAGAGATTTGTTTGGTGTTATTACCGGTGGACATAAACGCCTGTGCTATCGCAAAGGCCTTACTGAGGGTCGGTGTCTCTACAGTCAAAAGTTTTCGTAGGATGGTCTTGTTGTAGAGAGTAGATATATATAGACTTAGGCATTAGGCACCTGCTGGATATTTAAAACTCACATAAGCTTAAATGGACACACACATAAAATGGCTGCCCAGGCATGATGGGAAACCAGGTAGTCAAGCTGTGAACTGTTGAACGTTCACTGACCGAGCAATAACCCTGTGAGGCCCACTGTAGGAATGCCTGGGAAGGCAGAGATAAGAAGGAAGCCATCTCCTGTGAACAAGGCCATAAACCAATTAATTCCCCAGGAAGAAAGATAAGAGGGAAACCATTTGCTGTAAACCAGGCTACAAACCAATTATTTCTCCCAGATGAAAGAACTAGGGAGAGAACATATAAAGTCATCGATCAACCCAAATTGACAATGGTTCCCTGGTTACTAGGAGAATTCTATTGGATTAAAGAACCTATATGTAATCTATAATCGTTGTGATTGGCTTGTGTCCAGCCGTGATGAGCTGTGTAACTGCAGTAAGCTGTTTTGTAACTGTTGTAAAACATATAAAGGTACATGTAACTCTTTGTTCTGTGGAGAGAAACCTGGATACGGTCCTGTTTGTTTCCTCCCCGCTGAGCGTAATAAAAGCTGCTTCAGCATTGGAACCGACCCTGAGTGTTGAGTGATTCTTCTAAGAAAACACTAACGCTAACAGTCTCGTGGCCAATGCCCAGTACACAAAAGTCTCTGAGCATTTGCTCCAGGTAGCCATCAAACTCACATTGTCCTGCAAATCGCCTTAGCTCGGCGACGTAGCTCGCCACTTCCTGACCTTCAGATCGCTGGCACGTGTAGAACCGATACCTCGCCATCAGCACGCTCTACTTGGGTTAAGATGCTCCTGAACCAGTGTACACAGCTCCTCACACGACTTATCTGTGGGTTTCACCAGAGTCAGAAGATTCTTCATGAGGCTGTAGGTCGGTGCCCCGCAGACCGTGAGGAGGACCGCTCTCCTTTTTGCAGCGCTTCCTTCTCCGTCCAGCTCGTTGACTACAAAGTACTGGTCTAGCCGTTCGACATAGGCTTCCCAGTCCTCACCCTCCGAGAACTTCTCCAGGATGCACACAGTTTGCTGCACCTTTGTGTTGGATTCGTATTCTCGTCACCAGTTATTGTGTTCCTAACACAGATGAGGCTGCACACAGGGAGGTTAAAGTAACAGTGACCTCAGTCTTTAATAAGACACTCCAGAGTGAGGAACAGGCCTAAGGGGCCGGCTTATATACAGTGCTCCCAAGGGATGCTGGGATCCCTTGGGACTTCAGGGGATGAGCTCCCCGGTGGCGGAACATGGGAGTGCATGTTTTGCAGATACACCACACCTTCCACCCGAAGTATGAACCTGTATCTTTCTCCAGTTTCTCTCCAATTTTCCCTTCCTGCCCCAAGCTCACCTTGCCCACGTGACTCCCCTCTAGCTCCCTTGACATTATTCCCACGAAACCCCAAACCACCCAACTTCCCTTGCTGGGCCCCATGCGCGCTAACATTGTAAATTGTCTCCGCTCCTCAGGTTATGTCTCTCTTGCTTTCAAAACTGCCTTCATTAACCACTCCTCAATAAACACACCCGTGAATCCTCCGTCATTGCAAACTACCGTTTCAACTCCAACCTCCCTTTCCTCTCCAAGTTTCTTGAATGTGTTGTTGCCTGCTTAATTTTTGCCTGTCTTTCCCACAACCCCATGGTTGAATCTCTCCAATTGCTTTTCCGTCCCTACCACAGCACTAAAAGGTTTCTATCCAATGTGATTGATTACATCCTCGGTGGCTGTGATCGCAGTGCATTATCCCTCATCCAGCTGCATGTCTATGCAGCTTTTGATACAGTCAATCACACCATCTCCTTTCTTTTGTTGTTCAACTCAGTGGAATTGGCCTCACATTGTTCCACTCTTGCCTATCCAATCGTAGCCAGAGTATATCTAGCAATGGCTTCCCTTCTGGCTCCAAGACGTTGTGGAACCAACCAGGGAGAAGTCTATTTTAGAATTAATGATCTCATAGTAAAGGATCCTCTAGGGGAGAGTGGTCCTAGCATGTTAGAATTTCAAATTCAGTTTGAGGGTGTGAAACATGTGTCGGAAACTAGTGTCCAAAACCTAAATAAAGACAATTACTCGGAAAATAGACTAAAGGGTAAGACGGTAGATAAGCAGTGGCAGACATTTAAGGAGATATTTCATAACTCTCAGCAAAGACATATTCCAGTGAGAAAGAAAGGGCCCGAAATTGATGAAGGTCAAGGCCCATCCAAGTGCCGCCCAAAGTACCGCCGATGGTTGCCGAGAGGCCGGGCGTTACTTTATGAGGAACATTCCTCTAAAAGAGGTGGCAGTATTGACCGGCGGCAAAATAATGGCTTACGCAGTCAATCTGGACGGCAGCGGGCGGGAGCTCTCAATCTTAGCAGCAAAGGCTCTTGCTGCCAAGTGCTACCGAGGGTGGAGTCGGGCCTAGGGAGGGTGGAAGACCTGCAAATAAAAAACATTCCAAAAAAAAACAACGGAACACCTTCAGGGGACCCCATCCAGGTAAGTCGCTGTGAAAATAAAATTTTAAATATGTTCACTGACCTTTTTTCCCGTTCTTCATACCTACTATCGGGTTTAGACCTGCCTCCACTCAGCGGTCCTTCCCCCTGCTAGCGCCGACTCCCGCCCACTCCAATCTGGCATCTCAGTGGGCGGGAGGCCACTTGCACTACTTGGCCACCAGAGGATGGCAACAGGCAGTTCCTGGTGGTGTTCCCCTCCCGGCCACTCCAGCCCAAGTGGAAACTGGGAGAGAGAGAAAACCGGAGCCAAATCCCGGCGGCAATCAGTGGCAGCAGGTGGCAGTGGGCGGTAAGGCCACCAATATCCGGCCCAAAGACTCTATAAGAAGGATGGACCATCCGTGGCTAACTAAGGAATTTAAGGATGGTATCAAATTGAAAGACAAGGCATACAATGTTGCGAATATTAGTGGTAGGCCAGAGGATTGGAAAATGTTTCGAAACCAGCAAAGAATGCATAAAAAAGTGATAGAGAGTGAAGATAGATAATGAGAGTAAACTAGCAAGAAATATAAAAACAGACAGTAAGAGCTTCTACAGATGTATAAAAAGGAAGAGAGTAGCTAAAGTAGACATTAGTCCCTTAGAGGATGAGACTGGGGAATTAATAATGGGAAACAGAGAAATGGCAGATACTTTGAACAAATATTTTGTATCGGTCTTCAGGGTAGAAGACAATAAAAGCATCCCAATAATAATAGATCAGCAAGTGGCTATAGGGAGGGAGGAACTTAAAACAATCACTATCACTGGAGAAATAGTACTAGGCAAGCTAATGGGACTAAAGGCAGACAAGTCTCCTGGACCTGATGGCTTGCACCGTAGGGTCTTAAAAGAAGTGGCTGTAGAGACAGTGGATGCATTGGTTGTAATATATCAAAATTCCCTGGATTCTGGAGAGGTCTCAGCGGATTGGAAAACCGCAAATGTTATACCTCTATCCAACAAAAGAGGGAGATATAAAGCAGGACCCTATAGACCAGTTAGCCTAACATCTGTCATTGGGAAAATGCTGGAATCCATGATTAAGGAAGTAGAAGCAGGACATTTAGAAAACCATAATGGCCGAGAAATCCCTGTCACAGCCTTCCCGCGGGCAATCGGGTAAATTAAAGAAAAAAATGTGCACGTACCATTTTCTCCTGCGCCCTCCTGCGTTTCCGTTTCTCTGTTGAAGATTCCTGGGCAGTGTATGACGTCACGCTGCGCGCGAAGCCTGTGGCTCCCTTTGGAGATGGTCCCCACCCACAGAAGCTGTCAAAAGGAGCTCATTTAAATAGGCCACGCCCCCAGGTTTTTTTAGACTTCAGTCCTGCAGCAGCTTTAGAAATCACTGCAAGGCTTTGAAAGGTAAGATTTTTTAAAGTCTTTTTAATTTTTTAGAATAATTTAAAGATTGTCTAATTTATGTTAAATATTTTAATAGTTTTAAACACTTCAAAAGGGAATTAAAGCAATGTAAAGAGTGTTAAAAACCTTTAAATAATTTGTAATAATTACCATTAAACAGATGAGTTAAATGGATGTATCTAACGTTGCCGTCATGAAAATGGCTCAGAATTTCTCTGACGGTGATCTGACAACACTCATTATAATATTGTCAAGGCCAATTGTCCACTATGCTGAAGGGTTCAAAAACAAGTTAAAAGATTGTAAGTTGGGAGTGAGAAATTGGGTAGGACCTTTTTCACTCAAAGAGTAATAAAGCTGTGGGATACGTCACTATGGAAGGCCCTTGAACTGGGTCGTATCAATGGGTTTAAGACGGAATTAGATGTGTTCCTGTTGAGGAAAGAGATTGGGGAAAGTGATTCAAAGGTGGGATTTATCTCTGAAAAGAGACATGTTTGTTCTCTGTACTTAACAATTCCTATGTTGTTTTATCCAACCACCAGAGTAACCACGGAGATCTCTCTGCCAATCAAATACTTGTGCCATTTCAATTATCACTTTGTTTGTGGGCTACTGCCACAAGGGTTATTCGGAAGAACGGTAGTGTCCAGCCTGAAATTCTCTGTAGGGTAACCAAAGTTTCAGAGGGTGCTCTGTTTACTCAGCTATCAGCGCACTCTCCTGGTTCCAATATGAAAGTCTTCCATTTAGGGGAAAGTGCCAGTGCCTCCAGAAAAGTGTCCAAAGAGCTGAGTGCAGAGGAGGCCCTTCAGCTGTGTGTGGCCTGATATCAGGCACAGCAGGTGACATTTCTGGGAGTGTTGTATGCGGGGAGTAGTGTTCCTTCCTCCGACATGACACCTGACACATTGGATTCAAGCTTCCAGCATCTGGCTGGCCTTGAACTGTTCCAGAGAACGGGCTACAACAAAGCTTCAGTGTAAGGATTAACAGGGCTAAGGCCCACATTCATGTGGACACCAGCACTTGAACCCTCTGACCACTTGTACACATATGTGGATGAACAGCCGCTATTTCAAACCTTTTGGGAGTTGTCCATTTTGCTTGTAATTCTTTTGCTGCCACATGACAGGCTACTGCATTGACTGGGTGAAGAAAGGAATGGAACCTTGTGAGCAGACAACACTTAAATGGCATAAAGTGGGGTGAAGAGAATCCTGATGGAGAGAGAAATAGCGATAAGGTGTAATCTGATAGAGAGAAATAATTGGAGAGAATAGCAACAGTTCATAAAGAAAATGCACCAGCAAATCTGGGAGGTGAGGTCAGAATTAAAGAGCAAAGTGGAAGAAGGTTCCCATGGGGCAGGGGCGGGAGGGATGTGGGATTGTGGATTGATAATAACAAAGTGAAACCAAGACAGATGAACGAGGTTAAGGAAACCAGTTTAAAGGAAGGGGACTGGAAGATCATGGGCAAAACCGCAGTTATTTGGAATAAGGGAGTCAACATGGTGCCCAATTATTCTCAAAAGGCAGCAGAGGGAATTTAAAAAGTTATTTTGTTTTTAAATAATGTCTTTTTTAAGAAATATAGTTTTATTTTTTAAATGTTTTATTTAAAAAGCAAACCACTGTTGGTAGCCAGGGGACTGGAATGATCTTATGGTCCATTCAGGCAGGGTTTAAATTCCCTGGGCCCAAAATTCACCATCCCAGAAGGGACAGCTACCGTGGAGTTTGGGCGGTCGACCTAAAAAATCGATCGGTCGCCAAGGTCGGATGATTTTCCCTCCCTGAGCCATAGCCAGCTCGGGGGGGGATTTGAGCGGTGTGCACGTCCACCAGAAACGGCGCGGTGAAGCTACTGTAAAGAAGACATTCCAGCGGTGAGCTCTGCAGCGTGCAGGCCGCTGGAAAACGATCAGGACAGGGATTTCCAGCTGCAAAAAGGTAAGACTTTTCCCAGCAGTGCTCCCGCGAGGTATTCGAGTCGCTGCTCGAACGGGACACCGCTGGAGTGTTGCTGCAATCGGGGCCCTTTGGTAGGGAAATCGTTTTATTAATTTTAGTGTTGTTATTTAAAATTACAGCATCCACTGTATTTATATTTTAATAGTTTTATTAATTTTAGTGTTGTTATTTAAGATTACAGCATCCACTGTATTTATATTTTAATAGTTTTATTAATTTTAGTGTTGTTATTTAAAATTACAGCATCCACTGTATTTATATTTTAATAGTTTTATTAATTTTAGTGTTGTTATTTAAGATTACAGCATCCACTGTATTTATATTTTAATAGTTTTATTAATTGCTTTGGCTCCTTTCAACCTGCTGAGTGCTGCTCAGAGGTTTGCACATACTTTTGTACAACTTTCAGGTCTAACTCTTTAGTGGAGGCCTGTGGGCTGCAGAGACCTGCTTGGTAGGGTTCACCCTGAGGATGGGAGAATGGGAGGAGTGTTGGGAGAGCGACACCTGGTACACCTGCTCAGAAGCAGGGTGGCATGCAGGAGAAGGCATCGCCGCCATCACCATGAAGCGAGGCATCGGGCAAGGGAGGCAGCAGCCATGATCGTTCATTCTACGCCAGACCAGTGAGCCCGCCGCCTTCGTCAGCCCAAATCAGGATTGTGGTTGGAGACAAGGGATATCCCCTGTCCACTCCACTGCGGAACCCCAGGACAGCGCCAGAGCATGCATAAAATGACACTCCCTGTGCCACCAGGTGCATCGTCGAGCAGTGCATAGGCATTCTTAAGCAGATGTTCTGGTCCCTGGCCCGCTCTGGTGGCACCTTGCAGTACTCTCCTCAATGGGTCTCCATCATTGTCGTGGTCTGCTGCATGCTGCAAAACCTGGCCATCGTGAGGGGACAGCCGTCGGAGTTCGAGCCAGCAGCACCACCTGAGGAGGAGGAGGAGGAGGAATAGGAGGAGGAGGAGGCGTAGGAGGAGGTGCAGGAGGAGGAGGATCCCCATCGCCCCAGAGCTATGAGACCTCGACCCAGCCCCACCCTGGAAGGGCTGGGTGCAGACTGGCCAGCACCCTCATGGGAGGGTGCGTCCTTACCTAAATGGAGGTTCCTGACACCTCCCCTGCAATCTCCCACCATTCATTATGTACTGGCGGTCTGCCAGGTCACCCCACATCAGGAAACAGTATTTTTTTTCTGTCCTCCACACCGTCCATCAGTGTCTCCAGCTCCATATCAGTGAACCTGTTGGCTCTCCTTGCACCTCTTACACCAGCCATCCTTCCAACCTCCTTCCCCCCTCAGGGCCTTGCTGCAAGCCCAGGCCTTTAAAAAGGCCAGGGAGAAGCTGGCTCATTAGTAACCCTTACCTACATGCTGAATTTCTCAGGGGTGATAACGTTCAAATTAAGACAGCCACACCGCTGAAAAAGCCACTTTGGAAGGGTTCATTAGCGCTGGAACCCATTTGTTCACTTTTGCAGCTGAATATGGGGTGGCCCAGCCACGGAAAATGTTGGCACTAATGGCCACAAAAGGTGGGGTGCAGACCAGCTTTCCAGCGGTACTGAATTTCGGGCCCCCTTTTTGCTATTAGGCAATTTAGAACAATAACTTTTTTTTAAAATTCTCAGCATAAATAGTTATTTGGTACTACTGTGAGAACGAAGTTTTAAAATATTACATAGATTACACAGAATTTACAGCACAGAAACAGGCCATTCGGCCCAACAGGTCTATGTCGGTGTTTATGCTCCAAACAAACCTCCTCCCACCCTACTTCATCAACCCTCTCAGCATAACCTTGTATTCCTTTCACCCTCATGTATTTATCCAGCTTCCTTGTTATTCACCTTAATTACTTCATGTGTTAGCGAGTTCCACATTCTATCCTCTCTCTGGGTAAAGAAGTTTCTCCAGAGTTCCTTATTGAGTAATTGTGTCCCAAGTGGCAACGAGAGAGGGATTTTCAATTAAATTGAGTAAATATGCTGCGTTGGCATCCAGTTTTGTCATTATTGTATCATTGTTTCCCAAGATTGCTAAAAAGAATCAGACAGATATAACACTGTTATAGGAGTCATTTTATGTTATTATTGTCCCGTACATTATCGAAGAAAATAAATTCTCACCAAGTACAATAATGATCAGTGATGTTTGTTTTACATATTTGTGGTACATCAGGTGACGCGATAACTTCAAACTGTCTAAATATAAAGCAAAATCTCACCCTCAACCTCAATAACATTCCGTTGTATAATAACTAAAATATTAAAATAAAGCACATTGGCCACAAACTCTAAACAAGCTTTCTAATAATTTTATAAATTGCACCATTTTGCTTTGAGTACATTTTCTAAAGAAAAATACTTGTGTCAAGTAGAAAAACACATCAGTAATATTTAACACAATTATATAATGATAAAAAAATGTTAAAATAAAACCTTAAAATCACTTCAAACTACTAAAACTAAGTTTCAGATTGCTGGTGAAATATGCCACATTGGTTGACCACTGTGTAAGAGCTAAGACAAGACTTAAATCTTGAGATTGTAAGAAATATAATAATTAAGAATGTATAGTAAGAAGAGTATCTGAATTCACCCTTATCCTGCAGTCATGGATTCCTGTTGTGCACTCTGAGGGATCTGTGGATTTCTACAGTGAACTTCTAGGAAAGTTAATGCACCAAGATCAACACCAACTACTCTAAAATAAAAAGAGAAATGCTGCAAATACTCAGCAGGTCAGGCAGCATATGTGGAGAAACATAATCTAACTTCCATCAATTTCTATCCTGTGCAGCACCTAACAATCTGCCCAAGATTCACATTCAACCACACCTTTCTTTCACTTCCTTCCTCACCTTGTATATGTCCTACTGCTGACTACAACCTTGCTAACTCACTCATTACCCCATACAGACTTTTGAAGACAATATTAAATCCTAACGTACCTATTATTACAGCCAAGAATAATTTAATCTCAAGATGATGCAGAGGAGATTTACGAGGATGCTGCCTGGAATGGAGAATCTTAGCTATGAGAACAGATTGGATAGGCTGGGTTTGTTCTCCTTGGAACAGAGGGGGCTGAGGGGAGACCTCATTGAGGTGTATAACATTTTGAGGGGCGTGGATATACTGGATAGCAAGGACGTTTTCCCTTGGTGGAGGGGTCATTTACGAGGGGGCATAGGTTTAAGGTGGTTGGTGGAAGGTTTAGAGGGGATTTGACGGGGGCTTCTTCACGCAGAGGGTTGTGGGGGTCTGGAACTCGCTGCCTGGAAGAGTGGTGGAGGCAGAAACCCTCACCACATTTAAAAGGTGTTTGGATGTGCACTTGAAGTGCCGTAACCTGCAGGATTACGGACCTAGAGCTGGTAAGTGGGATTAGACTGGATAACCTCTTGTTGGCTGGCACAGACACGATGGTAAGTACATCATGAAATCTATTACAGCCAGAGTGATTTCCTGGACTAGTTTCGATCACCTGGATGGGTTGGAGAGGAATTTTCCCATATTTTTTGTCCCCCAATTGGCCTGGGTTTTTATCTGTTTTTTTGCCTCATCCAGGAGATCGCATGGCTCCGGGTGGTGTGGAGTGTAAAATGTTGCGATACATGGGGTATCGCAGTTGTGTGAGATGGACTGGTTGGGCCGGATGCTCTTTACCTGTCTGCCATTGTTCATTGTTCATAGATTTATATGTAACCTTCAGGGCTGCTGATCGAGGGCCATGTGGCTCTTTGTCGGCCGGTGCGGACACATTGGGCCGAAATGGCCTCCTTCTGCAATGTAAATTTCTATGTTTCTATAAGTATTATTGTATGAGATTGGCAAGTATGATCCAAAATAATAACTAAGGAGACAAGGAAGACATTTTGTGGGGGAGGGTAATGGCTCACCTGCTCTGGGAATGGTTGTGCTTCCAGTGATAATTGTGGTGTTGGGTGTATATATACCCTACAGTGGAGAATGGTTTCCCTCGTGCTGTTTAACACACTAAATAGAGCGGTGCTGTCCTGTGTCTGCAAAAATGTAGTGGGGTGGGTGAGGCAGGATTAGAGATGGTCATGAATTCTCTTTACTGTATTTATCACCAGACTGAATCAAAGGATTCTGCTGCTGCAGCTCCCTAAAACTTCAGCATCTCGATTAAGAACGACAACAATATTGAAGCTTTTCCAATTTATGCAGACTGGATGCTTTGGTTATATGTGTATTATTTTCTGTGGGGGTCACTTTCTTTGGGGGTTCTCTCAAGCTCCGCCCGAAGAACTGTGGAAACTCCAGAAACATGGCCGAAATGCAGGGGAACCCCGCAGAAATTCACCACCACTACATTGAGGAATCATGTGTCAGAATGGGAGCAGAAAATACAGCCACCAAACAAAACAGAATACTTCACATTCACCCTCACCAAAGATACGTAACAGAAAGCACGGAGCACTGAAAGTTTACATTGTGCCTTTCAAATAGCAGATGCTGGCAGAATGCCTTCATTCCTGTCTTTGTAAACCAGCTCAGCAAGAAATAATGGAAAGTCATGGCATTCCATTCCAGAGGTTTACATCGTGAAATACTTCCACAATCACTCAGTCGCCATTCACTGTGCAGGCACAAGGCAATCCAGATATCCATCTGCACATATTTTGACAGCAAAACATAGAATTACAGAGAATTTTACATCACAGAATCAAGCTATTCGGCCCAACTGGTCCACGCCGATGGTTAAGCTCCATACAACTATTAAAATGATTATATTTAAAGTCTAATTTCCTGAATACACAGAAAAAACCTCACTGCTAACAGAGTAATTCTCAGCCCTGTCCCTTGCATTATCTGTTGTACTCAAAAATCACAGAACTGGAAAAGTTCATGTTGCAAGAAGAATGTCACAACATTGGTAACACTGGGCTTTAATGAGGGGCCCATCTGATATCAGAATTTAAAAGTTACGTGGTAGATTATTGGGGGGAGCAGCGAGGGAGCAGGGGGCGGGGGGCACGGTGGGTGGGTGAGGGTGGTGTGCAGGGATTGAAAATAAAAAATCAGCAACATTTAGGCCTTTCAATGATGAAAACTGAATGCCTACTGGGATCCACTTCCATCTTTCCCATTACCCTCATCTACATTACGGAAAGCCATTAGGCCAGTTTGCTGCCCATTTTGAAACTACAGCAGTTTGCTTCTTGGATTTCAGTAATGCTGTTTGAACAGCACAGTCATGCATCTTGATACAAAAGGGGGCAGACCGTAAATAGAAAGAAGTGGACATTCCTCATTCAAGATCGATAACCAGCCTTCACTTCTTAAAAGGGAAACACAGTGCAATATTAAGATAGAGGAATGGTTTGATTTCTCCTCTTTCTTCTCCCACACACAAAATTAAGCAAGAGCTGTAGCAAGATCAGAATTGCAACAATCAATTTAAAAAGGAAGCCTGGCTTCACTAGAAAGCAAGCAACTGGAGGATGCTCCTTCAGTACTGACGGAGTTGTGGTTTTATTACATGTATTCACGATGCACTATTACATACAGAGCATCACCTCTAGTTACAAGCTAACATTCTTGTGTCTCTTTATTAGCAGAGGGTTTGGAAATTCCTCAGCTATTTGAAAAGTCCCCTGCCTCCAGAATGCAACGACAATGCAGAGACATAATCCGGGATCATTGTGTTTCCATTGTGTTCGATCTGGAGCCTGCGGCCTGTTTCACTGAACGCTGAGACAGTTTTCTGTTGAAAAAAACCCAACCATCTTATAAAAGAAGACAAACAACCAATGACTTATTTCAGAGTGAACTGGTTTATTTAGCTTAATCCCACCATCAGTTTCAAACACTGTGGCACCCTTATTCATATCGTTGGACTTTAAGCGACAATTTTCTGACAATAAAGACAAACATTTGAGGCCCGAAATTATTGAGTCAGGTATGGAAAAACTTGGGTGGATCTCCTGCGAGGGGCAGGAATTTGGAATGGTTTCCGCATCAGTTAAGTTGGATCTGAAATCCCGATTGGGAGGGAGGTGGCTGTGTCTTCAAGCCACGTCCCCTACATAGCGACAGAAGTTTGAGGCCATTTCAGGGAGTGGTCACAGGCTAGCCCGGGAATTCCGGCCACCACCTCACTCTTAGGTCCAGCAGATCCCATGCCTGCTAAAGACAGGTGTAGCCTCTGTAATGGGCCGACCGAATACCAAAGTACAAAAGTAATCAATCCACTAAGTGCAGGCTCTGGTTCCCCTTCAGGGAATTTTATTTTCAATTTTCCCTTCAGCCCATTAAGGGCCTCTGAAGGGACAGGCTGCCATTCCAATTTATCGTGTGGGGGAGGGGTGGGTGCCACTGTAGTACCTCTACAGGTGCGAGACACCCCCTTCTATTATTAACATGAACCTCGGGTATGGTAGCATAATAGTTATGTTACTGGACTAGTAATCCGATAGGCCTAGACTAATGGTTTCCGCCTCAGTTAAGTTGGATCTACAATCCCAGCAGCTGGGGAATTTAAATTCTGTGAATTAAATTTGTAAAAATCTGGAATAGAAAGCTAGTATCAGTTATATTGACCAAGAAACTACCAGATTATTATAAAAACCCATCTGGTTCACGCATGTCCTTTTGGGAAGGAAAACTTACCTGGTCTGTGAAAAGCCTGACTCCAGACCCACAGCAATGTGGTTGACTCTGAAATGGCCTAGCAAGCCACTCAGTTGTATAAGGCGGCTCATCACCACCTTCGCAAGGAGGAGTAGGAATGGGCAATAAATGCAGGCCTTGCCAGTGACGACCACATCCCATGAATGAATAAATTAAAGAATGACTCCATCCCCAGGATTTGAGATGGTGTCAGCAGCCTGTAGAGTTGGCAGCCAGAATTCACACCTGATTGCAATTCCTGCAACGGAGTGAAAACCCAGCAATTTCAGAGTCTGACATCAAAGCAGTAACACTAGATAAATATTGGCCAGGACACCAGGGATAACTCCCCAGCTCTTCTTCAAAAGAGTGCCATGGGATCTTTTATGCCACCTGAGGGAGCAGATGGGTTCTCGGTTTAATGTCTCATCTGAAAGACAGAACCTCTGACAGTGCAGCACTCTCTCAGTACTTCACTGAGGTGTCAGCCTAGATTATGTGCTCATGTGTCTGGAGTGGAACTTGAACCCACAACTATTTTTGTCACAATTTCAAAATAAAGAAGCATTAACAGTGGCAACATTTAATTTGTCTCACATGCCTGAAGGCCCTAAAAATATTAGAAGGCAAGGGTGAACTGATGAAAGCATATTCCGGGAGAGGAGCAAAGCTCAAGCCCCAGCTCCTGGGAGAAGGTCGACTCTGAAGGCAAAATCTATTTAAGTGATTTTCAGCAATGAATGGACATTTTTGGAATAAGCTTAAAGATTGCCGTTTTGAATTATTTCAGGAATTAGGTGTAAAACCCCTGATACATTCGCTCCTGGCATGTGCCGGGAGACCATATCGTAACATTGCTTACTCCCAGTCTGTGGTTTTCCATCTGCTAACTTCAATGGATGAAGAATTGCAGGCTAGTATTGCACAATTCTGCAATGAGCATATTGGAATATTTAGTATTATATTCTGGGGTTGTTGTCAAAGTAAGATGGTAGTCAAAAGTATTTTGAAGCATCTCCTCCTCCTTCTCACCAACTGTTTATTGCTAGCTGTTTGTTGATTGGTAGTTTTCATACTACCCATTAGATCAAGAAATTAGAGATAGTCAAAGGATGAATTGAAATACACAGTAGTTAAAACATGAAACATCTCATTTGGTCCAACCAGTCTGTATCAGCATACGACCATACACTTTATATGATTGGTCATTCACCAGAAGAGGTAAATCTATGGCGTGGAAATGAAAAGCAGAACGGAATTTCAGCAGGAGTGCACTTAGAGAGGAGAGCTACAGCCCCAGGTGAAACAGATTATCCTACCTGATATTCTTGTTGCAGTAAATCGTAACCACAACAAAAATGATAAAAGCTCCACAGGCAATCAATGCAATATAATGATTCGCTAAAGCTGAAGGTGAGGTACTGTCACTGCCATGACCCTTTGGGAAAAAAATACTCAGTGTTAACAGATCAAAGCAGCATTTACGTTCTAGTCAGCTCCATTGAAGTAAAATTGGGCGGAGAGTAAACGAGGTGTTACACCCAAACACACCTCGCCGGGCACATTAGATCATAATCAGGCTTTTGCGTTACACTCCACAAATCTGGAATTCTCCAGTGAAACAACTAAATTAGCGGACGTGGCATATTGAGTGGATATCTATGATAAAATTTTCTGAAGGAGTTTGCATTTATACAAAATTGTTATCCAGTTTAAGCATTAAAAAGATAGCAGGGCCAATTTTGTCCCCTGGTATAAGTTAATTAAGAAGTGCTGATGCCAATCCATCCTAAATGATTCCCAGTACCAGCTGCAGATTTGGGCAGTGTAACAGACACACCACTGTTGGGGTGGAACATTTCATGTAAGGCAAATTTAAAGGGCTGCTAACAAAACTCCTGAAAGGTGTTGGTAAGGCTCAAAAGGCATCACCGCCCATTAGTAGATTATTCCAAGGCTGAAGGAACAAGGGATTGAGCAACGGCAGGCAAAAATGAAAGGATAGGAAACATAAGATATAAGCTTGAGTCTGAGCAAATGACAGAGCAGCCCAACAACCAATCCACGTTTGATGGCTCCTTAAGTGCACAGTGCATTGCAGCATGCCTAGATAGAGAAAGCACGTTTCTGTCTCTGGCTGTACCAGCCTTGCACTACATTGTAGTTTCAGGTGTCTTTCAGCAGGTGACAGAGCTCTGCACCTGGCTCGCTGATGACTCATGAAGACAGTTTCCCATGGTTGTCGACAGGTTGATGTGCCAGAACCTGCATATATAGATGGTGGGATCATGGCAGAGGCTGCTAATCTGGATTCACTGGCTTTTGATCACCCTGACAGGCTTTCTTCTAACAACTGTCAATAAAAACACCGCAAACGGTGACTGGGAACTCTTATGAAGTCTCCCACAGTACATGTTAGGCATGTGCATATATTATTGGTGCCACTGGGTCTTCTGTTCCAGGTTTATTTGGGAATAGGAGCCTTTGCATGCAGAAACCTGCCCCGATATTCCTCCCAATTTTGCTGGGCACTGCACAGGCTCAGCAGAACTGAGGTGCACTGTGCCTGTCCAGGCCTCAGAGTGCCTTATTTGGTGAGCCAAGTTATTTCATAGCCCAGTTGCTCCTTCCCCCACCTCCCCTACTTACAGCTGCCTATTTTACGTTCAAAAAATTGGCACTGGGCCTCCAAACTGCTTTGTGATCTTTCTTGCCTGATGTACAACAGTACTGTGGTCAAAGGCATTTTGAGGTGAGATTGTTTTAGCCAACCCCTAATAAATATATGTAAATGAGGGTCCTATTCCTGTTTGGTCAAGGCTACCTCTTTGGCCAAGCTTTTGGTCATCTGTCCTAATATCTCCTTATGTGGATCGCCACAACCCCATACGACAGGCGGCAACAAACAGCAGCAGGCATCATATCTGCGGCCATGGCTGCAGCCTGCTTTGGAGTGTTCCCCGTCGGACTGGAAGCCAAGCCTGTCAATCAGGCTGACTTCCGGACAGGGAACCTATCAAACCAAAACTACACACGCTGTGGAGTCAAAACTCTCCAACATTAACTATTTAGATGAAGGAATTGAGTGTAATATCTCCAAGTTTGCAGATGACACTTAACTGGGTGGCGGTGTGAGCTGTGAGGAGGACGCTAAGAGGCTGCAGGGTGACTTGGACAGGTTAGGTGAGTGGGCAAATGCATGCAGATGCAGTATAATGTGGATAAATGTGAGGTTATCCATTTTGGGGGCAAAAACACAAAGGCAGAATATTATCTGGATGGCAGCAGATGAGGAAAAGGGGAGGTGCAACGAAACGTGGGTGTCATGGTTCATCAGTCACTGAAAGTGGGCATGCAGGTACAGCAGGCCATGAAGAAGGCAAATGGTATGTTAGCCTTCATAGCTAGGGGATTTGAGTATAGGAGCAGGGAGGTCTAACTGCAGTTGTACAGGGCCTTAGTGAGGCCTCACCTGGAATATTGTGTGCAGTTTTGGTCTCCTAATCTGAGGAAGGACGTTCTTGCTCTTGAGGGAGTGCAGCGAAGGTTCACCAGACTGATTCCAGGGATGGTTGGACTGTCATATGAGGAGAGACTGGATCAACTGGGCCTTTATTCACTGGAGTTTAGAAGGATGAGAGGGGATCTCAAAGAAACGTATAAGATTCTGACAGGACTGGACAGGTTAGATGCGGTAAGAATGTTCCCGATGTTGGCGAAGTCCAGAACCAGGGGACATAATCTTAGGATAAGGGGTAGGCCATTTAGGACTGAGATGAGGAGAAACTTCTTCACTCAGAGAGTTGTTAACCTGTGTAATTCCCTGCCGCAGAGAGTTGTTGATGCCAGTTCATTGGATATATTCAAGAGGGAGTTAGATATGGCCCTTACGGCTAAGGGGATCAAGGGGTATGGCGAGAAAGCAGGAAAGGGGTACTGAGGGAATGATCAGCCATGATCTTATTGAATGGTGGTGCAGGCCGAATGGCCTACTCCTGCACCTATTTTCTATGTTTCTATGTTTCTATGCGGAGAAACCCGAACTTCCGGGTATCCCAACACAAACCCACCCACCCACCCCCGCCTATTCAGCCCACTCCTGTCAAGATTCAGCCCATAATCTACAGCGAGGCCATTCAGGAGAAAAATCAGGAAGCACTTTTTTACACAAAAGGAAGTAGAAATCTGGAACTCTCTCGTCCAAAAGGCATTGGCTGTTGGATCAATTGCAACTTTCAAGACCGAAGTGGATACATTTTTGTCATGTAAGGGTATCAAGGGATATGGTGCAAGATGGTAAAATGGAGACGAGGTGCAGATTAGCCATGATCTAACTGAATGGTGGAGCAGGCTCGAGGGGCTGAATGGTCTATTGTGTTCCTGATTATCGTATGTACCTCAAGGAATGTTTGGCGGCAGTGAGCCCAAGATTCCAAAAGGTACCCCCATTAGGGACTTCAACTGCAAGCCTCTCCCACGGGATGGATTTAGGTTTTAAGGAGCCCGTCTTCAAACTGGAACAAAAATCTTTAGCTGCAAAATCAGCAGAAAGCATTCCCAGCACTCTCTGGGCAATTGCCATTCACCTTCCTCCAAGCTGCACTGCAGGGACATTCCCTGCAGAAAGCCGACACTCTGTTTCTATGGGTGCTCCTGATCTGTGACCAGCAGGAATGTAGGAAAGCTGGTCACATGTCGGAGTGACATCATATGACCCTTATTTACATGTCTCTTAAATGTCTGCTTATTTCAGCTACTCCTAATTGCATGTGAAGAGCAGGCAGGCAGGCAGGAAAATTCATCAGAGGGGCAACAGGTGAAATTCTCAAATTTCCTGCGTTCCGAGCTCCTAAAACAGGTGCACTATGGCCATGAGGCTGGGCAAAATCGACTCTACTTGGTGTGCGGTGCAAATTAAATGTGACAAAGTATGACCAAATCTGAACAAGCTGCACCAATCACTTGAACTAGGAATGCCTCTATCTTGAATATTGCCAAAACCTCATCACTAACCCAACAGCAGAGGTCCCTGGCTTCAACCTCTCTCGAAGACAGTGGACGGCGCTCAACCCAGTCTGCACAGGGCACGGACGATGCAGTCACCTGCTTCACAAGTGGAAGATGAGGGACGACCCGAAGTGTGACTGTGACCATTAGTCCCAGACCACGGAACACATCACATCAACCTGCCCACTAAGGCACCCCATTTCTCCACTCGGCATCTCAGGAGGCCATCGATTGGTCATCCCATTATAAACTTTTCCCATCATACCAAAGTTGTAGTATTGACAACATAACTATCTCTAATAATCATCAATGGCACTCTTGTGATCACACAAGGATGGAATTCATTAATATGGTGAATGCTGACTTCACTGTGCTCAAACTACACTGATTAGGATCAAGTGATCACACAGCGTGGTGAAAGATTAATACAGCTGCTTCCACCCATACAGAATAAGATGAAATACACAGAGTAATGCACAGTATCATTCGTACCAGTAACACAGCAAAATGGGTCAAGTGGTCGCACTTGCAGGTGATGTTATTAAATTCAGTTTCTGTCGTACAACCAGCCTCACTCCAATCACCACTACTTGTGCTCCCTGTAATGAAAAGTTACAAAGTCAGCGGCTGTTCCTTTACTCATCAGTTCCAGAACTAATTAAGTAACTAATAAAATGATTTTCTACCTGTTTTGAAATCCCAAAAGACACATTTTCCAACTGATTGATTCTAAAATGAAATTGAGTTACAATAATCAAGGACTGTCAGTCATATAAATAATTGATTTTAGTAAGTTGAATAATGAAGAATGAATTTTTTTTTTCTTACCGGCAATGATACGTTCTGAAACTCAATGATCACTGGGTATTTGAGATTTTTAATAGTGACATTCACCACTTTTATTCCAACGACAAGATTGTTTAATACAGTGCTGTTATTGTGACCCTGTAGACACAACATAAACATCATGTAAATTTCTCGAACCAAGTACGGAATATTGTTGGTTACTTTAGACAAGAATAAATTTGAAAACTTTTTACACATGGAATAAATTAGCAATGAGTTGCATCAAAGCTGGTCAGAATCCATTCTTCTGCTTTGTTATTTCTTGTATCTGCCGGTGAAGCTCCCATGGCATTGCCCACAGAAAGTCAGGACAATTTTGTATTACACTAAACGAGGCAGAATCAAAAGCATTTCTGAATGGTGCGAGTGGGCAGCTACAGTTAAGCTACCCATCTCTACCAAAACAGAGGCAGCAGAGCTTTGCACACACATATTTGGTGCATGTGTAGGAATCGCCTCACCAACATTACAAAAAGATGATTGAGACTGGGTTAGTACATTTGCCTTTCACCTTTGAGGGCCTTGTTTCCAATCCAATCTAACTGATCAAATAGGAGTCTCTTTTCTCAAATAGGAGACTATTGATCCAGGATGCTGAATGTGGGGAGCAGAAAAGTTCCCGCTGTGTAGCTGGAAGTGATCTCCTGATCTTGGTACACAGTAAAGGGACACTTACTCTGTAGCTAATTGACCTGACATCAGGTGACACACTGGAAAGTGTTTTGCATTGCCGTAGATGGATGGTCAGTGTTTCTATTCCCCAGTTGCTCGTAGGAGCAATAGCTTCAGCAATTTTCCCAGCTAGTTAAAAGTGCCCCAGAATACTGTGCTGCTCAATTCTTTTGCAAATGCACAATATTTTGCAGTATAAGTGGAGGTTGGTTACAGTTGGTAGGAATGTACTGGCCGGTGGTGGAAAAATCTTTAAATGGAAATCCAGCATGTAGGGAAGATTCATGTTTGAAAATCAAAGCGATGCAAAGGATGAGGGAAACTGACATGGAACTTGCTGCTCCCATAGGGCCCAAGTTTCGAGCCGCGCCTAGAACGGCGCAGTCCCGACCTGGACGCCCGTTTTTCGCGCCACAAAGTGCGCCTAAAAAAAACTCCAGATTCTCTAGCTCCCTGCAGGTCCACTGGCCCTCGGCACAGCGCAGCAGGAGCTGTAGGGGATGGAGCCAGGTCCCTGCGCTGAAAACAGTGCGGGGACCTCTGCACATGCGCGCTACAGTGGGCACGCAAGTGCAGTAGCTCATGGCGCCCGAAACAGTGTGGGAGAGGCCCGAAGCACGCAGCCCCTAGCCCTGGCCGAATGGCCTCACTGGGGCTGCGTGCATAAGGCTCCTCCCACGCCCAGCTCCTGCTTCCTCCCGACCCAACTCGACTCCCGCTTCCCCCCCCCGGACCGGACCCGACACCGACCTGACTCCCGCTTCCCGCCCCCCCCCCCCGCCCCCCGACCGGACCGGACCCGACCCCTCGGACTGGACTCGACCCGACTCCCGCTCCCCCGCCCCCGGACTGGACCCGACCCGACTCCCGCTCCCCCCACCCACCGCCCCCGCGCCCCCACCTCCGCTCCGGACCCGACACCGACACTGACTCCCGCTCCGCCGCCCCCCCCCACCGACCCTGCCTCCGGACCAGACCTGACACCGACACCGACTCCCGCTTCCACCCTGCCCCCCCCCGCCCCCGGACCAGACCCGACACCAACACCGACTCCCGCCTCCACCACCCCCCCGCCCATGCCTCCGGACCAGACCCGACACCGACACCGACTCCCGCTTCCCCCCTTCCCCCCCCGCCCCTGGAGCGGACCCGACACCGACCCGACTCCCGCCTCCACCACCCCCCCCGCCCCCACCTCCGGACCAGACCCGACACCGACTCCCGCTTCCCCCCTTCCCCCCCCCCGCCCCTGGAGCGGACCCGACACCGACCCGACTCCCGCCTCCACCACCCCCCCGCCCCCACCTCCGGACCAGACCCGACACCGACCCGACTCCCGCCTCCACCACCCCCCCGCCCCCGCCTCCGGACCAGACCCGACACCGACTCCCGCTTCCCCCCCTTCCCCCCCCCCACCTCCGGACCAGACCCGACACCGACACCGACTCCCGCTTCCCCCCTTCCCCCCCCCCGCCCCTGGAGCGGACCCGACACCGACACCGACTCCCGCCTCCACCACCCCCCCGCCCCCACCTCCGGACCAGACCCGACACCGACACCGACTCCCGCCTCCACCACCCCCCCGCCCCTGCCTCCGGACCAGACCCGACACCGACACCGACTCCCGCTTCCCCCCTTCCCCCCCCCCACCTCCGGACCAGACCCGACACCGACACCGACTCCCGCTTCCCCCCTTCCCCCCCCCCACCTCCGGACCAGACCCGACACCGACACCGACTCCCGCCTCCACCACCCCCCCGCCCCCGCCTCCGGACCAGACCCGACACCGACACCGACTCCCGCTTCCCCCCTGCTCCCCCCCCGCCCCCGGAGCGGACCCAACACCGACCCGACTCCCGCCTCCACCACCCCCCCGCCCCCACCTCCGGACCAGACCCGACACCGACCCGACTCCCGCCTCCACCACCCCCCCGCCCCCGCCTCTGGACCGGACCCGACACCGACCCGACTCCCGCTCCCCCACCCGCCCCCGGACTGGATCCGACCTGACCTCCCTCCCCCTGACCTGACCTCCCTCTTCCTCCCTCCCCCCGACCCGAACCGAACCGAACCGACCTCCCTCCCACCAACCCCCCGACCCGACCTAACACCACCTACCTGTAAATCTGGTGCTGGGGACGGGCCCAGCCTGAAGTCTCGGGCCCGGCACGTTCAGCCTCCCTCCCCCTTCTCCTTCTCCCCCGCCCCCCCATCTCCTTCCCCCTCCCATCTCCTTCCCCCCCCTTCCCCCCATCTCCTTCCCCTCATCTCCTTCCCCCCCCAATCTCCTTTCCCCCCCCAATCTCCTTCCCTCCATCTCCTTTCACCCCTTCTCCTTTATCCCCTTCTCCCCCCTCCCCTTCTCCCCCCCTCCCCTTCTCCCCATCCCTCCCCCTTCTCCCCCATCCCTCCCCCTTCCCTCCCTCTGCTCCCTCCCTCTCTCCCTCTACCCCCCTCCTCCCCCTCCCCTCGCTGTCAGAAACACAGACACTGACAGATAGAGAATGAGAGACACACAGACAGACAGAGAGATAGAGACACTGACAGAGACACACTGCGGGGGGCGGGGGGGAGGGCATCCCAGCACGCTGTTGGAGGGCTCCAGGTGCTGCAGTCGGTAAGTAGAAAATGTTTTATTTATTGATATTCTTTTTTTTTAATTTCTTATTAATTTTTTTTGATTGATTTATTGGTTGATTTATTGATGTATTTATCATTTATTATTGATGATGGCTCTTTATTTGTAAAACTGTAGTGTTTAATGTTTGTAAACTTCCCTTTAAACCCCCCTATGCCTGATTTTCTAAAGTGCAGACAAGGTTTTTTCGAGCGTACAAAAATCTTCACTTACTCCATTCTAAGTTAGTTTGGAGTAAGTTTTCACTGACGAATGTGTGTGTGCATGGTGTGTGTCTGTGTGGTGTGTGTGTGGTGCGTGTGTGTCTGTGTGGTGTGTGTGCGTGTGTGTGTCTGTGTGGTGCATGTGTGTCTGTGTGGTGTGTGTGCGTGTGTGTGTCTGTGTGGTGCGTGTGTGTCTGTGTGGTGTGTGTGCGTGTGTGTGTCTGTGTGGTGTGTGCGTGTGTGTGTCTGTGTGGTGTGTGCGTGTGTGTGTCTGTGTGTGCCTTCCTCCGTAAGGCCATGACATTTGCATCATGCTGGGTTGAAACATGCCCTCGAGAACTGATCCAGCGCTGCCCTAACACTGAGAAGCTGAGGAAAGCAGCCAGAAAAAGGTCTGTCTCTGTGTAAGTGTGATTCCAAGTTCAATTTTTAAACTGAAGTACGGCTGACTTTGAAGGAATGAGCTGAGCTGTTAACAGGTAAACCTATAGGAAAAATGTGGGAGGTATTCAAAGAAATATTAAGTATAATACCCGACCAATACATACCACTAAAGTGCAAACATTCCACTTGCACAGGCAAGTAACTATGTTCAACTTATGAGGTAAGATGGAATGTAAAACGAAAGGAAATGGTTTACACAAATGGCAAGAACAGTGATAATCCAGCAGAGTGGAAAATATAGAAAGTAACAAAGTGACAGAAGGAAAATATTAAGAACTGCAAAAAGGGAATAGGAAAAAACTTGCAAGTATATAATAGTTAAGAATAAAAGTTTTTTTAAATACCTTTAGAGCAAGAGAGTCTAAGGGAGTTGTGGGCCCATTAACGACAGACACTGGTGACACTGTAATAGTCAGCAATGTGGTAGATTTATTAAACAAGTACAGGTACAGCATCGAAAATCCGGAGTTCCGGAATCCGGACACTGGGATCATACGTGGCAGGTTCGTTCTGAATCCGGAAAATGTTCCGGAATCCGGACCCACCGCCTCCACCCCCTCCCCCCCCCGCCCCACCCACCGTAGCCACCTCTCTGCCGCTGGACTCACCCCCCTCGGGCCATCGACGTCTCCCCCGCTGCCCCGCTGACCTCTTACCCGCCTTCGGGCCGCTGCCGACCTCTCCCCAGCCAACCTCACCCCTGCCTCGGGCCAACCCTGCCCTGCCACCGCTCGGTCGCCCGACCCCCCCTCCCCTTTCTTACTTATCTTGGCCCAAGCATTTCCGGATTCGGGCTGTCGGAAAGACATTCTGAAATCCGGAAATACCCGAATCTGGGCTTGGGCGTTTCTGGATTCCGGTATTTCCAGAATTACCCAGAATCCAGAACGGCCTCGGTCCTGAGGTTTCCGGATTTCAGACGCTCCACCTGTACATGCCTTTATTAGTCGATGCAGAGAATACAAGAGCAGGGAGGTTATGCTTGAACTGTATAGCCACAGCTAGAGTACTTTGTGTAGTTCTGATCACCACATTTCAGGAAATTTGTGATTGCACGAGAGAGGATGCAAAGAAGACTTACAAGGATGTTGCCTGGACTGGAGGATTTTAGCTATGTGGAAAGATTGGATTGGTTGGGTCTGTTTTCTTTGGAACAGAGGAGGCTGAGGGGAGACCTTATTGAGGTGTATAAAATTATGAGGGGCCTAGATATAGTGGATAGGAAGGACCTATTTCCCTTAGCAGAGGGGTCAACAACCAGGGGGCATAGATTTAAAGTAATTGGGAGGAGGTTTAGAGGGGAGTTGAGGGGAAGTTTTTCCCCAAAGGGTGGTGGGTGTCTGGAACTCACTGACTGAAAGGGTGGTAGAGGCAGAAACCCTCACCACTTTTAAAAAGTGCTTGGATGTGCACTTGAAGTGCCGTAACCTACAGCGCTACGGACCAAGAGCTGGAAAGTGGGATTAGGCTGGATAGCACTTTATCGGCCGGCGTGGACACGATGGGCTCAAATGTCCCCTTTCCGTGCTGTAAATTTCTCTGATTCTATAATTGTAGAATACCGGTGAGTCAAACCATCAACTCGGCACAGCAAGAATTAAACAATAATGTGCACAAATAGCTAAAAATATCTCACCAGTTAAAGTGCTCAATGAATAGAATGCAGAAAGTGATATCATTATTGACATAATTATAAGTAGGGTTAAATACTCTTACTGCCATTTGATAAAATCCATGTTCCCATTTCTCATTTAGAAAAGAGTAACTGTGATTCTAATTACGTTACCTGGAACAGTGATGTATTCTTGTATATAGTAAAAATGATTCGAGATGTAGTTGTATTAAAGTGGTTACTACTGTTGTGTAGGAGTGTTGGTGGCAGTTCGATCTTAATCGCTGGGTCCAAGGTAGAGAGATTCCTCTGCGTTTTATGTTTAAGAAAAAAATATAAATTAATTGGTTATCTGGTTGCAATCTGAAATGACATTTCACTTCTTACATTTAGGAGTAACATGCTCAAAGCGTCTGGTTGGGTGAAAGTGGTTACCTTTAGTGGGAAATCTGGACATTTGCTGTGAGGGTTATTTATCGCTACTGGTCGTAACCACCACATCAAAATATAGTAACAGGGGCCTGGGACCAGACAAATGATCACGGCCATCAGATAAGGAAGAGTGGAAAGCTTAAGCAATAATTGGAAGTTGGGTCACAACATCGGAAGTATAATTGTTGGGATCACCCCAAAGCCATTTGAACTCACTGCTGGAATTCTTCTCTACTAGGAATAGGATTCAAGTTCAGTGCTACACGAGAAAACGTCTGGGGGAATTTTAACTTAACTGGCCTAATGGGAAACTGATGCAACAGGGCAACCCATTTTACACGCCGCTGGATTTTACTTTCTATTGGAGTGTGTAAAATCGATGCTGATCTGCTGGGTTTCCCAGTACTACGACCACCCCCACCCACCCCGTAAATATCAGGGCTGTTAATTCAGGATCAGACAATCACTCATTTTCTTAACAAGAAATGAAAAGAGAAGTGTATGTTTGGGGGTGGGGATGGGTGGGGCGGGGGGTGGGATGGGGGACGGGACAGAAAGCAAGTGAACATCATACATTCAAATTATTAGCAATAACAAAAGCAAGATATTGCAGTACTGAGAAGAGAGATACATCACAGCATGGCCGGGCAGATACTCCTCCTGCCACAAGTCCTCTAACTGGGCCACAAGTGACATTGTCCACACTTCCAACTGACACCACAAGAATCCCAACAGACTCACCGTATCTGGATTAGGAAACTCGACTCCTGTGAAATTTTCAGTGTTTATTTTTAGAATGTAAAATGCTATATATTCTGTTTCGCCAACTTCACTTTCCCCTTCGAAATGTATCTCCATGAATATATTTTCCAGATATGAGATGATTGAAGATCTATAAAAGAACGACAATGCAAGAATATTACTGACTGGGAAATAGCTAACAATAGAGGGTAAGGGTTAATTTGCTGAGTGTGTGTTGATCAGGATTAATGATGTTTTATGGTGCAGTGGCCTGAGGCCAACAATGCACCCAAGGGTGCCTGAGCACTGGGTGGGTGGGGAAGGCGCAAGTGGAAAGAGGCTGAAGCTCGTGCACAAGCTGGGCGCTAGGCTCATTAGGCCTCTGTCTTTAATGTAAATATGGCAGCTGACCCATAATGCAGCTGGAGCTTCAGTTACTCATTAGGAACAGATGCTGAACGCGAGGTTACATTCCCGATTAAAATAAATTCTCACAAGTTACTGCCAGCTGGCCCGAACACCCCGGGATCTGCCCACTTCCTGTTAGCCAGTCAATTGCCTAGTGGAACAGTGCAGGCAGGCGTTGCTCGATAAAGTGCTCCATGCATGTCGAGAGTCACTTGGATTGAGACAAAATTATGTAAATTAGCTGACCGGGAATTAGCTGGTGTGGTCAGCACATTTGTACACAGGTACTGAGTGACTTTGTCAGAGCCATTGAGTTTACTCACTTGTTAACCATAACCAAAGGTGCATAAATGATGGAAAGTATAGTTCTGAGTAGGAGAAAGGAGATCTCCGAAAGTCCACTTATTCAAGAAGACTCCACATTATTGCAGACTGTAGGAGGCAATCTCACCAGAGGAGGCCACCCACTCATAACAGCAGCTTCAGCAAATGTAGGATGGCACTGTGCAGAGGGTGAACACATGTCTCCCACTCACTGCACTTGGAAGGATTGCAGATAGTGGGGTTGATCACCAATGTGATTATTGAGAGTAACTAAATGATCTTATCTTCACATATCTCTATCAACATGACTGTCAACGATCATACATTGCTATAGTTGGATGTTCAAGGTGATTG